>NC_139702.1:3406866-3409366 GCF_964188405.1 Protomyctophum parallelum | reverse complement strand
CTTTCTTTCTTTCTGTTGTGGATTATACTGTACATCTTTTTCTGTGACTTATTACTTTCTGTAATGACTGAAATATCAGTGATGACGTTTACCATCTTCCTTATAAACCTCATTTGCTGTGAATACTTTCTGTGTACCTTCACAGTTAAAAAAGTAGTCATGGAGTTTCCAAAAGTGCTACCGATAATTGACTTTAAACAGTAAAACTTATATTTTGAAGTGCATTTAATGACAGTGACATATTCAATTCTTGCCGTCATCAGTGTCTCCTGAAAACAGCACATTCTTCTGTATGAATGAAATGCCTGCAATGCAATACGTTCCACATCCCTATATGTACCTCCTCAGCTCTCTACTGTACCTCCTCAGCTCTCTACTGTACCTCCAGGGGCCATCTGTTTAGACAGGGAGGATTTGTCAGAGTCACTTCACAGCAAACCCGCCTACGCCACCAATATGCTGCAAATGTTGCTTTTTGGCACTATTCCAATTCTCGTCCCAGGGGGTGCCCTTTGTTCTCTCCTTCAGGGGGTGAGTATAGGCAGAATCCTGAGCAACACAAAAAAAAAAACTTCCTGAGCTAGATATTGTTTGCACGTTTGCACTTTAATTTCCATTTCTCAATTCGGGATACTATACTGGTCCCTAAATGGCTTATGGTACATTCATGTCTGGATCCTCCTCCTAATACTCTATGGGCTGTATTTTGCGTGTCTTAAGTACCAGGTCTTATTCCCTAACTTGAGTAAACTAAAGACCTGGAGGCGTGATCAATGCTCTTTGGCCACTCAGAATAGCCAAATGGCATTGATCACGCCTCCCGGTCTTTAGTTTACTCAAGTTAGGGAATAAGACCTGGTACTTAAGACACGCAAAATACAGCCCTATATCTCTGACCTATCTTTTCTCTCACGATCCACTTCATATTGCCCAGAATTGTTTTTAAAGGCTGTTTAAAAGTGACCACAGGCAGTTCCTCTGTCCCTGTCCTACCCTCTCTGCAGCGCTCTGTGACAAATATACTTTTAGTACAGACACCTGCAGCATTTCATTTCCTATATTTCACACAGGTGCAATGATGGATAGAAAAGAGAGTGCTGGGAGGATAGGGGGGTACCGCTAACGGTACCTGCAGGTTGCAGACACTTCCCCTGGTTAAAGGGATTGTGACATTAAAAAAAAGGTTTTGGAATTGTTCTTGTTTTTTTTAGGTTTTCTAATCTCAATTGCACCCTAAAAACATGAACTTTTAACATTCAGTAGATTTTCTGTGATCTGGGGTTTTCTGGCTCAAACAGGTGCTCTGATTTGCTGGCAGTAAGTGACATCACTTACTGCAAATCCCATATATGTCAATGGGATTTGCCAGCAGATGTCACTGTTTCACTGTGTTGCCTGTTTTCATTGTAGCTCAAAAGGCCCCAAAAAACCCCAAAGAAAACTCCAGACCACAGAAAATCCACTGAATGTTCAAAGTTCAGGTTTTTTGGGTGTAATTGAGGTCATAAAACCTAAAAGAAAAAAGAAAAAGAAAAATAAATGAAAATGAATGTCATAAAACCTTTAACACTGACGGCCAATGAGTGGACCACCACTACTTTTCCAAGAGACCATGTTGCTACTATCAGCCTGGAGAGTAACTTTCACCACATTATTTCTGTTCCTCCCAAGAGGTAGAGCAGTTGAATGTCTGTCCTCATGCTACACCTGCAGAGTAGAATGTACTTTATCCGGGGTGGGCGGGGGGGGGGGGGCTGTGTCTGGGGCTGTAGGCTGTTCCTTTCCTTCCCCTCTGTCCCACTTAAACAAGGGCCAGGAAGTAGAAACACTGAAAGCTATAACAACACAACATTCACTTTTTGTCTGCATCGTTTAATTGCCACCCTATATATCTAGACGAATCCACAGAGGGGTTCCCTTGACGCAGCCATTACTGAGGTGCACCATTAAGCACAGCTTTACACCTCAGCACTTAGTTTCTTTTTGTTTTGTTTTTATCCCACGATTTTGCAACCCAGTTTTTTCACCCAGTGCCAATTATCTAATGTAATCTTGGGCGCTACACTTCCTCTGCCAACCTGGGGGGGCAGCGGACTGACCTCATGCCTCCTTCTATGCATGAGGAGTCCAAGCTGCTTCTTTTCACGTGACAGGGGGGAATTTCCCTGGCCGGACGTAGCGTAGCGTACACGTTATTCCGACCAGTTCATTTCCCCTCCATCAGGCGCCCCAGCTGACCAGGGGGAGGCAGTTTTAGAGACCAGGATTACTCAGCACTTATTAGCTACACATGGCAAACAGGACACTGCTCCATGGATTCAAACAGGCAAACAGGACACTGCTCCTTTGCATACGTCGGTCTGATTCCGGATCTGTTACTGGCCCTCGTCCTGCCAGAGCAGCGAGAGGGAACACTCTCTTGACCTCACAACATGGTCGGCTTCATCACAGGTGTACGATTCTGCCAGATTGAATAAATGAATGAGGGTGGTGAAGATGT
>NC_139702.1:3246866-3401866 GCF_964188405.1 Protomyctophum parallelum | reverse complement strand
GCATGACTAAACACTGGAGTATCTAAATGTAACTACACCATACTGCATGACTAAACACTGGAGTATCTAAATGTAACTACACCATACTGCATGACTAAACACTGGAGTATCTAAATGTAACTACACCATACTGCATGACAAAACACTGGAGTATCTAAATGTAACTACACCATACTGCATGACTAAACACTGGAGTATCTAAATGTAACTACACCATACTGCATGACTAAACACTAGAGTATCTAAATGTAACTACACCATACTGCATGACTAAACACTGGAGTATCTAAATGTAACTACATACTGCATGACTAAACACTGGAGTATCTAAATGTAACTACACCATACTGCATGACTAAACACTGGAGTATCTAAATGTAACTACACCATACTGCATGACTAAACACTGGATGTAAACTATCACTATTAACTTAAAAAATCACACCTGTGTGAACCGAGTGGTGCAATTCCCCTCTCTCTCTCTCTCTCTCTCTCTCTCTCTCTCTCTCCCTCTCTCTCTCTCTCTCAGCACTACCCCTCTCTCTGTTTCTGGCACCCCCTACTGGTATTAATAAATGCACGCACACAGCATTACCCCGTGTTCCAATTTCACGCATGCGCACACCACTCGTGCTCTTGACTGATACACACGGACATTCCTGGTTGTAGGAGTGGTTGCACCACTCAAAAAAACTAGCCTAAAACCACAGCCTAAAATAAAATGGTAAACATTTTATTTCCAACTTTATTCTTTCATTCTTTATTCGGATCCCCATTAGCTTCCACTGTTGCGGTCGCTAGTCTTCCTGGGGTCTGCACATAAAACATCACAACATAAATCAACATACAATCTTCATACAAACAACAATTGGCACTTGTCAGTCTAAACCTAAGTTACACTGTGCAGTATTTGTGTTATTTGAAGCTGATACTGTAGTGCTAAAGCTGTCTTAATTAGTCCCAAACCTTCCAATCGTATAAATGGTCTACTGAAAGACACAGAAACCCCTACCAGACCAGTACAGTACAGTACAGTACAGTACAGTACAGTACAGTACAGTACAGTACAGTACAGTACAGTACAGTACAGTACAGTACAGTACAGTACAGTACAGTACAGTACAGTACAGGTACTACTCACAGACAGTACAGTGCATCACAGGTTTATCCTCCAAGCTCACAACGCCTCGCGCTGTGAGGCATTGTGAGCTTGTATATTGGCTAATTCAGCAAAGACGTTTTGTTTACAGGGGAAAAGAGCAGACCAAGTACAGAGTGAAAGGTGAAAGTTTACTATTGACGGTTTAAGTGGTTAAATAACATACACAGATGACGACCTGCTATAAAACAAAACTAATCTACAACACAATTTTATAAAATATGTAGTGGGGTGCCTTGTTAAATCTGTCTCTCAGCTAAGGGGTCCTGAAAAACATTGAAGACCACGGAAGTAGGGCATTCATTTACGAGAAAAACCCCCACAAAGAGATCTCTTATCTGACAGCAACAATAGAGAGACTTCAGTACAGAGGCTGACACTATTGATTGTCTTAGCGATTATTCTGTTGATTTTTTCTTTCAATTAATCTAATAATCAAGAAGTGTGTTATTTTATACATTTGTTTTATAGATACTATATAGGCCCTATCCTATCCATTTAAATGAAACACATCCAATAGAGCTTTCATAGTATTCTTTCTACATCGATTAAATTTATTAGCTCTTGCAATGTACCCCATACTGTCATACATCAGTGCATTGCTGAAGGTCATTAGCATTAACAGCTGCTTCAGGTTCAGCCATGCATGCTACTTATCACCCGTTAACCTACTTTACTGCACAGACAGTTGGTGTTGGTACCTGGAACTGTTTTTGACCCACTTGCGACTTATATACATATTTTTTGGAAGTATTAATATACCTATGAGATTAGGCCTCTGTGTGGCCTTCTCTCTCTCTTGAGTTTGTCTATAACAAGGCTGTCTTCCTTTTATATTTGGAACATTGGTGTACTAAGTGTTCTGATTCTGATACAGTACATTGTAATATGTATGGAATGCTTAACCCTACCACACCCGGTCAAGTAATTTCCCCAAAGTCACGGTACCAAAAGTTAACTCTGAACTTAGACCTAGTAGACCTATACTAGAACTTAGTAGGTAGATCTGCTTTTAGCTTCTGTGGCCCGGCCTAATACATGGAATAACCTGCAAACAACAATAAAATTGACCACGTTGGTACCCTTAAGTCGTTTTAAAACCTTGGTGAGCATACAGATCCCCACAATATGTAAGTGTTTTTAGATCGTTTAGACATTTGTCTTAGCCTCTATTTATAACCTATGCAATTCACATGCATACCTTTTGTTATTCTTTTCCTGATCTTCTGATGTATTGTGATGTTTTTCTATATGATTTTGTATTACTCGACGACACTGAAAATGAGTTTAATTACTCAGTGTAATTTCCAGAATAAATAAAACTTGAATGAAATATTTTAATGTTATTGTTACGGTGTGGCTCGGCAGGAGTCTGCTGGACCCATCTGAGGTTGTTTTATACTTGATTTCATAATAAAAGGGGCTCTGAATAGGCTGTAATGTAACCTCCATTTCCCCCCATCTGAAACCTGGTGAGGGACGACCTTCACAGCCTCCTGTTCGCCGTAGGCGGACATGGGGGTTGGGGACGAAATCATCTAACAGACTGGTGAACAGGAAAGGGGGGGGGGGGATGGCATACTTAGTTTAGACTAGTCATTGGTTAGACATGGGTTAAGGTTAGGTTTAGGTGTGCTGCCCCGTGGGAGGTTAGGTTTAGGGTGAGGGTTTGAGATAGGTTGTAGTTGTAGGACTAATGACTGGTCTAACCAATGACTACCGGTAGTCGAAAACCAAAAACTGTCTAAACTAAGTGTTGTAAACTCTAATTGGACCCTAACAGGAACATATATAGTGCTGGATCCTAATGACGTGACAACAAGATATGAGACATAATAACATGCCTAGGCAAGGCTGACCTTGCTGTCTGAGATGTCTCTCGTAGCCTAACTATAAAGTATGCTACAGATCAGGCAGTACACAATACATATCAAGTACACTGTGTCTCACGTTCAAGTACACAGACATGGGCGGTCATGATTATAACACTAAGTGCACCCGAACAAGGCCTATACATCCATCTTGACATCGAGGGCAACACCGTCTGAATGATGTTCTGTGACTTCTCCAGTGCCTTCAACACCATCCAATCACAACTGCTAGCGGAGAAGTTTGCATAAACGCATGCGTGTCCTTCCCCAAAGACTGGACTTATAGTATACTATGATGTATTGTAAGCAACACAGCTGCAGCTAATCAAATTAATAACGGGAGTGTTAAATTTAGGTGTCATTGTGCATTGGCAAATGGCAATATATGACTAGGCCTACTGTATGCTTGCACATTGGCACACCCACGGCTCTGGGCAGTGGGAACCCTGTAAATACTGTATATCACGCCCATTATTAAATGTATTAGCTGCAACTGCGTTGCTTACTAGACTGTCCTGGTTTCAAACATTTAATCCCTACAGATAGTTGAACTGAGTCCCCCAGGGCTATATACTTGGGACGCTTCCTTTTGCCAGGTTCTTTGTACGGCAGCGCTGTGCTGCTATAGAAAGCACCTCAACCACTCAAAAGAACCGCTGAAGAACAACCATTTTGTGTGTGTGTGTGTGTGTGTGTGTGTGTGTGTGTGTGTGTGTGTGTGTGTGTGACTGTGTGTGTGTGTGTGTGTATACAGTAGTATTGTGCCTAGTTGATAATAACAAGAAAGAAAATAGATTGAAACCCAATCTCAGTTTTCAGTTCCATAGTAAAATGTGAGGGAACAGAGGGGGATCTAGTGATACTGTGGAATAGTATGTTCTGCTGATTGCAACATTTTAACTGAATCAATGAATCCATCCATCTACATGTAGCATGTAGTGTCCTCGTATGAAACTACTCAAACACAGCAGACTGATGATTAGCCCATTCAATCCAGGAAAGCATCTGTGTCATTTTAGATTTTACTATAGGCTACATATATCAGTTTATCAGGAAACTGTTTGGATTTAGAAGGCATTTGTAGAACCGGCGTCAGCGTCTAAATGGGTTACAGTAGGTCAGTGGGGTTCTCAAATGTTTGAGAACTACTGAAAACAAACTAACAAATCAGCCTATAGGGTTTCATCCCCCATCAAGTGGTTCTAAGATAGGTGCTATTGAAATGAAATAGGTTCCTAGGCTCATGATTATGAGCAAACTGGTCATTTTTACAGCTATAATTTAACACCATTTTTGTTTGCGTGTGTTAAGTTAAGTGTGTGTAATAACACATCATTTCATTGACAGGACGCTTTAGATTTGAACAGTCATGCTTTTTGTTCACGTGTCTTACATGTATTTCCTTCATACTGTATCGGGTGGAAACCTCTGTCCAAAGATCTCTTAATTCCGGTGATTCAAATGAGTGATCACAGAGCTTAATTGGTTTCCTTTGTGTTCATCCCAACATGTATCACATACTTTATTTGGTTATTTGATATTGTATCAGCCAGAGAGATTGATGGCAGATGAAGAGGGAATGTTGATACATTTTACATTTAGAGACATGTTTGTACAGCTATTCAGCTTAGCGTCTAAACATTTAGAGACATACAAATAGACACTTCTATGTAGCTAAAGTACAGAACAGGAATTCATCATATAGGAAGCAAAAAGGGAAAGGATACATATACAGTGAGGGGAAAAAAGGGGGGGACACAACATTAGGTTTGACACAACATTTGTGTTGTATGAGGGGGAGGGTGGCAGTCGAAACACAGCCGAAAGCCATACAACAGCTTGTAGTCCAAAATGTTGTATCAAACCATGTGAATTCCATTGGAAATGCATTGGGGCGGCCATGACACTTACATCTTGCTTACATCTAGCATGCATCAATACAATGTTGTATGCTACAGTACAAAAGTATTGGTATCAAAATGTACTTAAAGTAATTAAAGAATTTTCAAATGGCCCTGGTTAATGCATGTTTTGTAATAATCTAAATCTACAAAGTAAGTAGTAACTACAGTTTAAAAGAATAACATAATAATTTGCCTCTGAGATGTAGTAGAGTAGAATTAAAAGCGTTGAAAACTGGAAATACTCCAGTAAAGTAAAACTACTGTACCTCAAAAGTGTATCAGTACTTAAGTACAGTACTTGAGTAAATGTACTTAGTTAGTAGTTATACTTTACACCACTGCGTGCATGCATGCATGCATGCATATGTTTTGCAGTAGTTTTCCATCACATGCTGAATGACCTCTCTTGGTTGTTATTGGGTACTCTAACTCACATGGGATTTTGGGCGGCGTCTGTGGAAGCCAGCAGCT
This sequence comes from Protomyctophum parallelum, assembly GCF_964188405.1. Lineage (NCBI taxonomy): Eukaryota > Metazoa > Chordata > Actinopteri > Myctophiformes > Myctophidae > Protomyctophum > Protomyctophum parallelum. Next base: position 3,396,461 of record NC_139702.1, on the reverse strand, counting down.
CATTCAAAGGCACAAACACTGTGTGATCAATCACAAGATAGCAGTGGTGATTTTTAAACGGCCTTTCACTAATCTTGTCTTTACAATTGCTGCACGTTATAGTATGTATAGCTTTGTTGCTAGGTGTGTTGCTTATACTTGCTCACCTAAATTACTGCTGTAGCTACAGTAGCATATATTGCCACTGTCAGGCAGAAACCTTTTGCCATATCTCAACGTTTTAAGATTATTTTATGAATGCCATACTTTGTTATAGAAGGGTGCCACGCAAAAGTAGCGGATATAGGTGATCTTGAAGCCCACAAACAACACGTCAGTGGCGTCACTTTGCAACGTGTTGTGAACTTGTAGGTACCGTATCAGCAATTTTTGCTAATTTGGAAAAACTCAGAAAGTAATAATAATAATAATAAAACTTTATTTGTATAGCACCTTTCATGACATGAAATGCAGCTCAAAGTGCTTTACAGAACAATGGAGAATAAAAGAAAAGCAAGGCAACGGCATTAAAAAACAAGCAGTAATGCAATACAGTGAGGACATGAATAACAAAAAAATAAAAGATCAATTAAAAGCAATGTTGTAGAAGTGGGTCTTGAGCTGAGTTTTAAAAATGCCTACAGAGGCTGCCTGACGAAGGTACAGTGGGAGCTTGTTCCATGCCGACGGCCCGTAGAAGCAAAAAGCTGCTTCCCCATATTTTTTAGTTGCCATTTTTTTAGGCAAAGCGAGCAGGCCAGCAGTGGAAGACCTTAGGGGGCGGTTTGGGACATATTTAGGCAGGCAGTCATGTAGGTAGGAAGGTGCGAGACCATTGAGAGCTTTATAGACAAGTAAAATAATTTTAAAATCAATCCTAAAAACAACCGGAAGCCAGTGCAGTGATGCCAAAACTGGAGTAATATGTTCTCTCATCTTAGTTCTAGTAAAAACTCTGGCTGCTGCATTTTGGACAAGTTGTAATCTGTCAGTTGTTTTCTTAGGCAGTCCTGAAAAAAGTGCCTGAAGAAAGTTCTCACTCATCCAACATTTGATGCTAGACAGACAGGTCAACAGCGGGTCTAAAGCACAGGGATCATCTGGAGCCACAGAAAGATATAGTTGGGTATCATCAGCATAGAAATGAAAATTGACTCCGTGATTGGTAATGAGTTCGCCCAATGGCAGGATGTACAAGGAGAAAAGCAGAGGACCAAGAATCGAGCCCTGTGGAAGACCAGAACTGATGTCGTGTTTGTCTGAGTCAAACTCGGCTAGATTGACAAAGTAACTTCTGTTTGATAGGTAGGAGGAAAACCAGGACAGGGCCGTACCAGACAGGCCTATCCAGTGCTCCAGACGCTGTATTAAAATTGAATGATCAATCGTGTCAAATGCAGCCGTTAGATCTAGAAGTAAGAGAACGGATACATGTTTCTTGTCAGCAGACACCCTAAGATCATTCATTACTTTTACAAGTGCTGTTTCTGTGCTGTGACCTTTCCTAAAACCAGATTGGAATTTGTTGTGGACATTATTGTTCTGTAGAAACACATCCAATTGATGAAAGATGCATTTTTCTAAAACCTTGCCCAGAAAGGGTAGATTTGAAATGGGTCGATAGTTACCCAAAACAGAGGGATCAAGATTGTGTTTCTTGAGTAGGGGCCTAACTACAGCAGTCTTCAGTGAGTCTGGGAAGACGCCTGATTGTAGAGAGCTGTTTACAATTTTTAGGATATCTCCAATCACACTGTCTAAGACCTCTTTGAGAATTGTGGTGGGAATTGTATCCAATGAACAGGAGGATGATGTCATCTCTGATATGGTTTTGCGGAGTTCGTCTTCATCAATTGTGCAGAACGATAATAGGCTCCCCCTGGAGAGATCTACCCTGGGACCATTAGCTGCTGTTTGAAGGTTTGCGCTAGCAGCAGCACCATTCATAATATAAGTCGTTCAATGGTAGAGAATAGGACTCTGGCATTTTTCTTGTTCTCATTAATAATGCCAGAGAAATATGCCTGCCTTGCTAGACGCAAGGCTTTGTTATAGGCGACTGTTGACTTTTTAAGAATCTCTAGGTGGATGGTGAGTTTGTTTTTACTCCAAGCTCGCTCAGCTCTACGACATTCTTGCTTCAGTGAGCGTGTATGCTCATTTATCCAGGGTGTTACTCTGGTGTTATGTTTCTTTTTTGTTTTCAAAGGAGGAAAGTGACCACATTTCAAAAGGAGGAAAGTGACCACGTTTCAAAAGGAGGAAAGTGACCACGTTTAGGCCTACTTAACCAATTGAAGTTATTAACAAGAGCCCGTGAATAGTGCTAATAATAACTACATTGGATCCATTGGATCGCAAGCTCTTTTATTTTAAATTTCCTGAAATACAAAATGTCAGGAAATGCAAGTTTTCCACGCGACATCGACAACATCTTTGTTCCCTTAACAACGTTCTAATCCCAGTCCACTTGCCCTATTGTACATTGATATTATGTTCATGGCACTTCCTCTGACCTTGATATTATGTTCATGGCACTTCCTCTGACCTCTGACCTTGCCGCACTGTAAATCGCTCTGCAAAAGAGCGACCGCTAAATTGCAAATTTTACTAGAGCATCTGCACTCGCAGCCACATAAATCACTGGCAGGGTTTTACATATTGCAATGCCACCAAGACACGGCAAAGAAACAATCTGTCATTGTCACAATGTGACATAATGTATACCCCATACTGGCCCCCAATTCATTTGATTTCAACCATAAATAACATTCACAACAGCATATATGCAGAAATTGCTCCACTTGGGAGCACTTAAGACCAGTGATGGAAAGTAACTAAGTACATTTACTTAAGTACTGTAGGCCTACTTATACTGTAAGTAAAATTTTGAGGTATTTGTACGTTGTCAATTGTATGTCAATTGTATGTCAAAGTATGTCAAAGTATTGTACTTTTACTCCACTACATTTATTTGAAAACTTTAGTGACTAGTTGCTTGTAGACCGGTATTACAAAATATACACTAACCGCTTCAGCTCTACAGTATATACATTTTGACCATTTGAAAATAGCTGATCTACAAGCTCACAATGAGTCATTTTGATGCCAATACTTTTTTACTTTTACTCAAGTACATTTTGAATTCCGGAGTTTTACTTGTAACAGAATAGTTCTACAAATAATGCAGTATTGTTACTTTTACTTAACTAAAACATTTGAGTACTTTTTCCACCACTGCTTAAGACTGCCGGATTTTCCAAAACAATTCCTCCTGGGGGTGAAGCAGAAGTGTAATGGGAATTCTATAATGATTACATTTGTACTGCAGGAAGGAACAATATACTTTGTAATCCAAAATGTTGCCATCTCTTTATGTAGTACAGCGCAATGTCTGTATTAACTAGTGATGCACCATTCATCTCTTTACGTAGTACAGCACAATGTACTGTATTAACTAGTGATGCACGATGTACTGTACAATGTACTGTATTAACTAGAGATGCACGATTCATCGGTAGCATAATCTACTGTATCAATGTACTGTATCAATGTACTGTATTAACTAGTGATGCACGATTCACTGTACTGTATTAACTAGTGATGCACGATTCAATGTACTGTATTAACTAGTGATGCACGATTCAATGTACTGTATTAACTAGTGATGCACAATTCAATGTACTGTATTAACTAGTGATGCACAATTCATCGTACAGCACAATGTACTGTATTAACTAGTGATGCACGATTCATACAATTTACAATTTACAATTTAGGCATTTAGCAGACGCTCTTAATCCAGAGCGACTTACATTTAAGCAAGAACAAAAGCATGGGAATACATCACATAAAAGCATTTATCAATATCATGAAACATGCGTAAGCTAAGAAAGTAACAGTGGAATATCTATATAATGAAACTATACATACACTATACATATAAACTATACATATTTACTACTATGCTATACATACGTACTATGGCGTGCTATAACTATATACAATACAATTATAGTGCTGTCTACATAACATGCTATAAGTCTGTGTCAAATGCTATCTAAGCCAACAGAAATGCTATCTAAGGGGTTAGGGTAAGTGCTATGGGCCATGATGGAGTCTGAAAATGTGGGTTTTCAGGCTACGGCGGAAGATTGGGAGTGATGCTGCAGTTCTGACTGCAATGGGAAGTTCATCAATGTACTGTATTAACTAGTGATGCACGATTCATCAATGTACTGTATTAACTAGTGATGCACGGTTCATCAATGTACTGTATTAACTAGTGATGCACGATTCATCAATGTACTGTATTAACTAGTGATGCACGATTCATCAATGTACTGTATTAACTAGTGATGCACGATTCATCAATGTACTGTATTAACTAGTGATGCACGGTTCATCAATGTACTGTATTAACTAACTAGTGATGCACGATTCATCAATGTACTGTATTAACTAGTGATGCACGGTTCATCAATGTACTGTATTAACTAACTAGTGATGCACGATTCATCAATGTACTGTATTAACTAACTAGTGATGCACGATTCATCAATGTACTGTATTAACTAGTGATGCACGATTCATCGGTAGCATCATCTGAAACGGCCATGTCGGCCATAGAAATGCCATATCGGTCTCGGAACGGTCTCAAAATAATACAGATTATTTAATCGGTTTTCACCAGCAAAAAATTAAATAAAATCTTTTTAATTTGCCATTCAGTAGTCTTGTGGTCTAATTTGTGTACTCATGCCATTCAGTAGTCATTGTGTAATTTGTGTACTCATGTCATTCAGTAGTCATTGTGTAATTTGTGTACTCATGCCATTCAGTAGTCATTGTGTAATTTGTGTACTCATGTCATTCAGTAGTCATTGTGTAATTTGTGTACTCATGTCATTCAGTAGTCATTGTGTAATTTGTGTACTCATGTCATTCAGTAGTCATTGTGTAATTTGTGTACTCATGCCATTCAGTAGTCATTGTGTAATTTGTGTACTCATGTCATTCAGTAGTCATTGTGTAATTTGTGTACTCATGCCATTCAGTAGTCATTGTGTAATTTGTGTACTCATGCCATTCAGTAGTCATTGTGTAATTTGTGTACTCATTTCATTCAGTAGTCATTGTGGTCTTCTGTATAATAAAATCTTTTTAATTTGTGTACTCATGTCATTCAGTAGTCATTGTATAATTTGTGTACTCATGTCATTCAGTAGTCATTGTGGTCTTCTGTATAATAAAATCTTTTTAATTTGTGTACTCATGTCATTCAGTAGTCATTGTGGTCTTCTGTATAATAAAATCTTTTAATTTGTGTACTCATGTCATTCAGTAGTCATTGTATAATTTGTGTACTCATGTCATTCAGTAGTCATTGTATAATTTGTGTACTCATGTCATTCAGTAGTCATTGTATAATTTGTGTACTCATGTCATTCAGTAGTCATTGTGGTCTTCTGTATAATTTGTGTACTCATGTCATTCAGTAGTCATTGTGGTCTTCTGTATAATTTGTGTACTCATGTCATTCAGTAGTCATTGTGGTTTTCTGTATAATTTGTGTACTCATGTCATTCAGTAGTCATTGTGGTCTTCTGTATAATTTGTGTACTCATGTCATTCAGTAGTCATTGTGGTCTTCTGTATAATTTGTGTACTCATGTCATTCAGTAGTCATTGTGGTCTTCTGTATAATTTGTGTACTCGTGTCATTCAGTAGTCATTGTGGTCTTCTGTATAATTTGTGTACTCATGTCATTCAGTAGTCATTGTGGTCTTCTGTATAATTTGTGTACTCATGTCATTCAGTAGTCATTGTGGTCTTCTGTATAATTTGTGTACTCATGTCATTCAGTAGTCATTGTGGTCTTCTGTATAATTTGTGTACTCATGTCATTCAGTAGTCATTGTGGTCTTCTGTATAATTTGTGTACTCATGTCATTCAGTAGTCATTGTGGTCTAATTTGTGTACTCATGTCATTCAGTAGTCATTGTGGTCTAATTTGTGTACTCATGTCATTCAGTAGTCATTGTGGTCTAATTTGTGTACTCATGTCATTCAGTAGTCTTTGTGTAATTTGTGTACTCATGTCATTCAGTAGTCATTGTATAATTTGTGTACTCATGTCATTCAGTAGTCATTGTATAATTTGTGTACTCATGTCATTCAGTAGTCATTGTGGTCTAATTTGTGTACTCATGTCATTCAGTAGTCATTGTGGTCTAATTTGTGTACTCATGTCATTCAGTAGTCATTGTGGTCTAATTTGTGTACTCATGTCATTCAGTAGTCATTGTATAATTTGTGTACTCATGTCATTCAGTAGTCATTGTATAATTTGTGTACTCATGTCATTCAGTAGTCATTGTATAATTTGTGTACTCATGTCATTCAGTAGTCATTGTGTAATTTGTGTACTCATGTCATTCAGTAGTCATTGTGTAATTTGTGTACTCATGTCATTCAGTAGTCATTGTATAATTTGTGTACTCATGTCATTCAGTAGTCATTGTATAATTTGTGTACTCATGTCATTCAGTAGTCATTGTGGTCTTCTGTATAATAAAATCTTTTTAATTTGTGTACTCATGTCATTCAGTAGTCATTGTGGTCTTCTGTATAATAAAATCTTTTTAATTTGTGTACTCATGTCATTCAGTAGTCATTGTGTTCTTCTGTATAATTTGTGTACTCATGTCATTCAGTAGTCATTGTGTTCTTCTGTATAATTTGTGTACTCATGTCATTCAGTAGTCATTGTGGTCTAATTTGTGTACTCATGTCTGTTGGCCTGTCGCGTGTCACCCCACTGTAGCTACATAGAAATGTCTATTTGTATGTCTCTAAATGTTTGTATGTCTTTAAATGTTTTGATGAATTGAACAATGTGGACCCTGTTGTAAACAAGTGTAATGCTTAATTGGGTCGTCCACTCACAGTTGACAGTCTTTGTATTGAGTTTGTGCTTAAAATGTACTGTAAATTCTACAAACTGTTAATAAATATTTCAATCAATCAATCAATAGTGCATGCATGTGCACATCTTTTTACCCGTGCACTACAATGGGAGGACACGCGACAGGCCAACAGCACACACACCAAGGCCCTGATTGGATAAAGGCTGGGCCACCTAGCCAAAAATGAAACCTATGGTTTTTTGACCCCCTGCGGTTCACCGGGGACAGGGAGGAACTCCTTATATGGTCAGCACACTCTATAGTAGGGAGGATTATCACAACAAAACAAGTGATATTTGAATTAAGTGAAATCACTGAATATACCTTAAAGCAAAACAAAGACACCAGGAAACACAATAACATGTTACTACAAAACAAAATAACACAACAGGATGATATCTCATGACACTATAGACGCATAATCTTTCTTTTGTATGATGTTACAAGCTGTTGGATGAAAACCTCCTAGAAGCGGATCTTTTTCAGGAATCCATGATGATGACTATTTTTGGATGGAAGTTCATGTATTTTTAAAACGACAGGATGGGCTTTAAATAGTCGCCTATTCATTATTGGTTCGTGATGAATGATCAGAGGTTCTGCTAAGATCCTCGTGGGACTGCAGCTCAATGTGCATGCAGCCTCCTTCACTGACACCATGACAGTGGCAACAACCGTGCAGACATGCATGGGTTACACTGATATAATGATGCGATTAGCAACTGCAAGTGTGGTTGCCTCTTGTTTTGTAATACATTTCACTAGACTTTATGTAATAAAGATGCTGATATGATGTTATATGGTTTATATAAGTGTTTTGTAAAACATTTCACTAGACTTTATGTAATAAAGATGCTGATATGATATTATATGGTTTATATAAGTGTTTTGTAATACATTTCACTAGACTTTATGTAATAAAGATGCTGATATGATATTATATGGTTTATATAAGTGTCTTGTAAAACATTTCACTAGACTTTGTTTATATAATAAAGATGCTGATATGATGTTATATGGTTTATATAAGTGGAGACGCTGATGTCATATGTCATACATCATAATAATGGAAAAGACCATAGACCTGAGTCATAGATGATTATGGCATCAGCCTGATAACATAATAATGGACAGGACATGCCAGACGTTACTCTAGAAACATACACATGTCTGGTTGCCCTGTATGTGTCCAACCACATAAAAAAATATAATATATAATATATAATAATAACAACAACAACAACAATGATGTTCTATCTATAAATAAAGTCTCTGTACTTGTGTGTGTTTGTGCGTACGTCTGTAATCCAAGTAACTCGGAAACCTTTCATCGCACCGACTTCAAATTTGACACACGCTGCAGGCTCTGGACAGGACCTCAAATTAGCCAATAAATCACCCCTGATCCCCCCTAGATCTCCACATCTCCATATATGGTGCTGGCCTGTTCTGACATCACAATGCTGTTCTTTTTTTTTTTTTTTTTTTTTTTTAAGATATTTTTTTGCGGCTTACGCCTTTATTGATTTTTTAAGGGATAGAAAGTAGGCTGACAGGAAACGGGAGAGAGATGGGGGATGACATGCGGTAAAGGCCGTGTCGGGTCCGGGAGTCGAACCCGCGGCACACCGCGACTGGATCACCAGTCCGGTGCCCAGACCGTTACGCTACGGCCTGGGCCTACACAATGCTGTTCTGACACCAGCATAGACTCCATATTTGGGCATGCCGTAATTCCAAGTAGGCCAGTGCCCAACGGGCACCACTCTAGTAATAATAATGATAATATCTCAACTTTCTTTAGCACCCCAAAGACCCTTTACACGGGGGGAGGAGAAAACAACCCAAAGACCCTTTACATGGGGGGAGGAGAAAACTGATAATAATGATAATATCTCAACTTTCTTTAGCACCCCAAAGACCCTTTACATGGGGGGAGGAGAAAACTGATAATAATGATAATATCTCAACTTTCTTTAGCACCCCAAAGACCCTTTACATGGGGGGAGGAGGAAACTGATAATAATGATAATATCTCAACTTTCTTTAGCACCCCAAAGACCCTTTACATGGGGGGAGGAGAAAACTGATAATAATGATAATATCTCAACTTTCTTTAGCACCCCAAAGACCCTTTACATGGGGGGAGGAGAAAACTGATAATAATGATAATATCTCAACTTTCTTTAGCACCCCAAAGACCCTTTACATGGGGGGAGGAGAAAACTGATAATAATGATAATATCTCAACTTTCTTTAGCACCCCAAAGACCCTTTACATGGGGGGAGGAGAAAACTGATAATAATGATAATATCTCAACTTACTTTAGCACCCCAAAGACCCTTTACATGGGGGGAGGAGAAAACTGATAATAATGATAATATCTCAACTTTCTTTAGCACCCCAAAGACCCTTTACATGGGGGGAGGAGAAAACTGATAATAATGATAATATCTCAACTTTCTTTAGCACCCAAAGACCCTTTACATGGGGGGAGGAGAAAACTGATAATAATGATAATATCTCAACTTTCTTTAGCACCCCAAAGACCCTTTACACGGGGGGAGGAGAAAACTGATAATAATGATAATATCTCAACTTTCTTTAGCACCCCAAAGACCCTTTACATGGGGGGAGGAGAAAACTGATAATAATGATAATATCTCAACTTTCTTTAGCACCCCAAAGACCCTTTACATGGGGGGAGGAGAAAACTGATAATAATGATAATATCTCAACTTTCTTTAGCACCCCAAAGACCCTTTACATGGGGGGAGGAGAAAACTGATAATAATGATAATATCTCAACTTTCTTTAGCACCCCAAAGACCCTTTACATGGGGGGAGGAGAAAACTGATAATAATGATAATATCTCAACTTTCTTTAGCACCCAAAGACCCTTTACATGGGGGGAGGAGAAAACTGATAATAATGATAATATCTCAACTTTCTTTAGCACCCAAAGACCCTTTACATGGGGGGAGGAGAAAACTGATAATAATGATAATATCTCAACTTTCTTTAGCACCCAAAGACCCTTTACATGGGGGGAGGAGAAAACTGATAATAATGATAATATCTCAACTTTCTTTAGCACCCCAAAGACCCTTTACATGGGGGGAGGAGAAAACTGATAATAATGATAATATCTCAACTTTCTTTAGCACCCAAAGACCCTTTACATGGGGGGAGGAGAAAACTGATAATAATGATAATATCTCAACTTTCTTTAGCACCCAAAGACCCTTTACATGGGGGGAGGAGAAAACTGATAATAATGATAATATCTCAACTTTCTTTAGCACCCCAAAGACCCTTTACATGGGGGGAGGAGAAAACTGATAATAATGATAATATCTCAACTTTCTTTAGCACCCCAAAGACCCTTTACATGGGGGGAGGAGAAAACTGATAATAATGATAATATCTCAACTTTCTTTAGCACCCCAAAGACCCTTTACATGGGGGGAGGAGAAAACTGATAATAATGATAATATCTCAACTTTCTTTAGCACCCAAAGACCCTTTACATGGGGGGAGGAGAAAACTGATAATAATGATAATATCTCAACTTTCTTTAGCACCCAAAGACCCTTTACATGGGGGGAGGAGAAAACTGATAATAATGATAATATCTCAACTTTCTTTAGCACCCAAAGACCCTTTACATGGGGGGAGGAGAAAACTGATAATAATGATAATATCTCAACTTTCTTTAGCACCCCAAAGACCCTTTACATGGGGGGAGGAGAAAACTGATAATAATGATAATATCTCAACTTTCTTTAGCACCCAAAGACCCTTTACATGGGGGGAGGAGAAAACTGATAATAATGATAATATCTCAACTTTCTTTAGCACCCAAAGACCCTTTACATGGGGGGAGGAGAAAACTGATAATAATGATAATATCTCAACTTTCTTTAGCACCCCAAAGACCCTTTACATGGGGGGAGGAGAAAACTGATAATAATGATAATATCTCAACTTTCTTTAGCACCCCAAAGACCCTTTACATGGGGGGAGGAGAAAACTGATAATAATGATAATATCTCAACTTTCTTTAGCACCCCAAAGACCCTTTACATGGGGGGAGGAGAAAACTGATAATAATGATAATATCTCAACTTACTTTAGCACCCCAAAGACCCTTTACATGGGGGGAGGAGAAAACTGATAATAATGATAATATCTCAACTTTCTTTAGCACCCCAAAGACCCTTTACATGGGGGGAGGAGAAAACTGATAATAATGATAATATCTCAACTTTCTTTAGCACCCCAAAGACCCTTTACACGGGGGGAGGAGAAAACACCCCAAAGACCCTTTACATGGGGGGAGGAGAAAACACCCCAAAGACCCTTTACATGGGGGGAGGAGAAAACTGTGAGGAATACCATAATGAAGAGGTGGGTTTTGAAGGATTGGAGGGGAGAGGAGGCTGCTCTGGGAGTATTGGGGAGTGCATACAAAAGGTATTGTATGTGTGTATTGTACCCGTCTCATTGTGAGCTGAGCTGGTAGATTGGCTATTTTCGCCCGGGATTAAGGGATGCTGTAAGGTTCAAGTGACTAACCTTTTAGATGTAATATGAAAGGACTCTTTTCAGGCCTGCAGGGCAATATGATTTCAAATCAGTATTGCTATTATTTAAAACGTCCTGCCTCGATCAAAATTAATGAATGACTACTTAAGTAACAACTTATTGTCTACCCCCCGATATATGGACAACAAGAGCTACCGCCTTCTATAAGTCCTTATAATTATGTCTCGTTTATTCGATGAACCTACATGAGTTATTGGTGCTGAATGCTGATGTATTTTTGGTATATTATCCATAAATAAAAACTATCAGACTGTCCAAACATGTACACAATGTACAGAAAACCAGGAGAAACTATCAGACTGTCCAAACATGTACACAATGTACAGAAAACCAGGAGAAACTATCAGACTGTCCAAACATGTACACAATGTACAGAAACCCCAGGAGAAACTATCAGACTGTCCAAACATGTACACAATGTACAGAAACCCAGGAGAAACTATCAGACTGTCCAAACATGTACACAATGTACAGAAAACCAGGAGAAACTATCAGACTGTCCAAACATGTACACAATGTACAGAAACCCAGGAGACCGTAAAATCCATGAGAGAACCAACCTACAGTATGGTCTGTTCATGTAGTGATTCACATGGGAACACTCACAGAGCCTTTGTGTGCGTGTGTGCGTGTGTGCGTGTGTGCGTGCGTGCGTGCATCTATTGTATCATGTGTTATTGTAGTGGGTGTATATTTCTTGCTAGTGCAGTGTATGTACTGTATGTACCTGTATTAGTGTGTGCTTATGCTTGTGTACGGTGCGCAAGTGCGTGTGTGCACGTGCGTGTGTGTGTGTGTGTGTGTGAGTAGCCTACTTCTATTAGCCTACTATACAGGTTTAATGATGTCCAAAATTCCCACAATTAGACCATTTTCCTGGCCCTAACAAGACAAATAGTTAATTGTTTCATGGCAAATTCGGGGAGTTATAATTAGGACGTTTTAGCAGTTAGGGTTAGAAGTATGCCTGGTTTATACTATAGGCTCACAGGAGCTTGTCTAGATCGGCTTTTTTTTATATAGATTTGGCTTCAGGGTTAGGGATACAAATAGCAAAAACTTTGCCATTCATGAAATTGCCATTGCGCGCGCGCGCGCTCACACACACACACACACACACACACACACACACACACACACACACACACACACACACACACACACACACACACACACACGTGTTGTTGTTGACGTTACAGGGCGTGCAGGCTATAAACAGGGTGATGGATGTGTGTGTCACAGTGTGTTGACCAGACACATGCTCTTCTGCATTGATTAATTGACGGACCCACAGGAGTTCAACGTTCCACCGCCCTGCTCTGTGTGCTCATCACCTCTCTCTCTCTCTCTCTCTCTCTCTCTCATCCCGCCCCGCCCCACCCCCCCTCTCTCCTTCGCTAAGCACAGAAGCTCTCACTATTACAAATATTTGCACGGTGACAGAGGGGTTAGAAGAACGAACTTGGAGTCAAGGTGATATGATTAGTGTGAGAGTAAGAAGCTACAGTAGGACGTGAAGGATAAAGTAAAAAATAAAAGGGAAAGCGTGTGCGCGTGCATGCATGCATGCGTGTGTGTGTTTCAGAAGTCCTGGCCCTCCCTGATGCTGAGGCTGAGCTGAACACAGTCCATGGGGAACACTGCCTCTGGCCCATTGAGCTGAGCACAGTCCACAGGGACACACTGCCTCTGGCCCAACAACATGTCCTGTTCTGCTGCAAAGGGCATATGGATAGTGCTGGAGAGTGGTTCTCAAAGTGGGATCCACAAGCTCACAATGTGTCGCAATGTGACACGTTTTGAGCTTGCAGATCTGCTATTTTCAAAATATATCCTTAAAAGATTCTTGAATGTTCTTGAAACATTTTTACAACACAAATCTTGTATGGGGGTCCCCTGCTGGCACGAAATACATACTACAGTATATTGCAATTTTGTCATGGACAGTTAATCACTCCAGCCCTTATCGGTTCATGCCATTAATGCGACAAAAACCCGATTCCTGAACAGTTTCTACCCAGCCGCCATCAGACGGCTGAACGAGGCATTGAAGTGCCTGAGGTGGGCGCCGAGGCTGCCTCAGGCCTGCCATTTAAAATATGTGTTGTTGTTGTTTTGACATTTCCATGAACTGATCTTTGAAGCAGCACCTTAAGAAACACAGTAAACCTGCTGCGACTTCATTTTACCCAGCCGTATGGCTTCACATTATGCTCACATACAATATGATGCTAATGTTTCTAAATCATGTGCCGGTGCATGTGACACTAATGTTTCTATAGGAGAACATGTACACACCTGCATGATGTGACGCTGGTGTTCTAAACATCATGTGTAGACCCATGTTTTCTATCTCTCCCCCTTCGCTCTCACCCTATAAGAAATAAGATAAAAAAATGAAATGATTAAGAATTTCACTCACTGCTTTACACCAGTGAAATGTGACAAATACAATCAGGTGGAAAGTAACTGAGTCAGCACTTTATTGGAGTATTTCCATTTTTCTGTACTTTTGGTTATAAATAAAAGTATAAAGTATATGCTAGTTATACACTTCTTACTACACTACAATTATTAGAAAAGTTTAGTTACTACAATGCATTGCATTGTTAGATTTGTATTAATATTATTATTATTTTGTATACATTTTATATTGAAAACTTAACCTTTTGCATACTTTCTACTTTTGGTACTTTAAGTGAATTTGATGCCAATTTTGAAGGACATTCAAGGACTTGTACTTGCGAACTGAGATAAATTCTTCTACCACCAATAAAACGGACTCTGAATGTGATGGTGATATTTGGGGCTCCTCCACTGCAGTCTACAGTGCAAGCTGCAGACGATCAGTGTCCTGGAGCTGGATGCGTGGGGGCACACACACACACACACACACACACACACACACACACACACACACACACACACACACACACACACACACTCACACTCACACTCACACTCACACTCACACTCACACACACACACACACACACACAGTACACACCCACCCACACATGGATCTTCAGTCATGGAAAGCGTTGCAGCATTGCAATGGAAATGCTGTTACATAATGAAACATACAGTATCGTTGCTGTCGGGGCAGAAACTTCTCTATCTTATCTCCATATTTTAAGTAAATTAACGCTGTACTTAATCATACTACAGTGTCACACAAAAGCGTCAAAGGTATAGCAGATCCACAAGCTGGAAGTTTCAAGCTTTTATATCTGCTACTTTTGCCTTTTTTCATCCTTACATCAACAGTTTTGGACATATGAGGTTTCCACCCGACAGAGACGATATACTGCATTGAGTAGTTTCTATACGGTATATGTTTCTGGTACAGTATGTGTAACCACTATGTATATACAGTATGAACGTTTAGCTCTGGTACCTCGAAAAACGTTTAGGTTGCCTGAAGAAGACCTCTCATTTCAACACACGTCGCTTATTGTCTCCACCAGGCCGAAGGCATGAGGGCAGAGTATGTTTTGCACTCCGTCCGTCCGTGTGTCCGTGTGTCCGTCCGTGTGTGTGTCCGTGAGCAGCTAATCTCGGCCACCGTTAACCCGGTCGATGCCAAATTCTGCACACACACTCCCTGGATGCCAACGATGAACCTCTGCCCCAAACTTTCCAGAACGGCCTGTTATAGCGCCACCAGGAGGCCGCTTTGTGCAAAACAAGTTTTTGCACAGTACACCTACAAATTTTGTCCAAACATCACGCAAATTGGTACACAGTCTCTCTAGAGCCATTCAACGAAACCGGTCTTTCAGATTTCTCAGACTCCATCCTGATTTACTTTTGTTGCCCTTTTATCCAACCACCAGATGAAGGCAAGCTGCAATGTCCTACATTCCTATCCTGGTGGAGACCTGTGCCCAGAAGGGCACTTTTTCTAGTTTGTCCTGAATTCACCGGGGAGAAAAACGACCTTGTGTCTGGTTTTGTTGTGTTCTGTTTTGTTTTGTTCATCACTTTGGCGGTTGGCCAATAACTTCTGCCCTTTTGTCACTTTTAGTTTTATCTTGTTCCCAGTCTGGCAACTCTGATCACCTTTAGCTCCGATCACGTTCCATTGAAGATAACCCCTAAAGAAACAACCTATACGTCCTTGACTGGTGACCCCCAGGGGTCATGGCCTCAACCCTTTGACTGGTGACCCCCAGGGGTCATGGCCTCATCCCTTTGACTGGTGACCCCCAGGGGTCAGGGGTCATGGCCTCGTCCCTTTTTAACCCATTCTACGCTATGCTTTCAAAATCAGTAGTTCTAAAACCAGATGTAGCGTGTTTGGTAAAACAGTCCTCTCTGTTAGAGCCTCCCATCACTGGAATAGTCCAGACCAGCAACTAGGCCTACTTGAACTTCAAATTCAACCTTAAGAGGTGACTTAAAGCAAACCAAATGTGTAACCATCATCAGCTCCATAGTCCATTTGTCAATGGTGTCACTTTTAACATTTCACTGTAGTTGTTCTGTCCCATATACTATTGTCTTACGGATTGTGTGGTCTTGCTCATTCCCTGATGGACTGATCGAGGGTAGCTACTGGGACGTAAATCAGGATTTGATCAACCCCGGCTGTGTCGCCTGAGTGAGGGGTATGATGTTGGTAGACCCGAAACCCTGTTGACCTCACTGAGGATACGTCCCAGGTGCATCCATGCCATGTATTTTTACTAGTTATAGTTATTCTATTTATAGTGACTCATAGGAATAGATTATGTGACAATCGGTATAGTCTGGTGACTATTGGAGAGACGGGTGACAGCCGGAATGTAGACGGCACCCGGGTGAGCAGTATGGGTTAGCGCCGCAGCCTGTGTCCTCCGTGAGGAGGAAGCCCAACAGACCTCTGTGAAGCCTTTAGGAGGGCCATTATAATCCACCACTACTGAATGAAGTGCCTGGGCCAGGTGAGAGCAGGAGTGGACCTGGTGAGACGTAGGAGGGGCCCGGACAGGAGTCAACCCACAGAGCCTAGTCCTTCCACGCACCAGAATCTGGTTCTCCCAGTCCCGGCAGAGTAGTTCCGGAGCAACGGATTGTGTGGCCTTGCTCATTCCCTGATGGACTGATCGAGGGTAGCTACTGGGACGTAAGTCGGGGTTTGATCAACCCCGACTGGGTTACCTGAGTGGGTTACCCCGAAAACCCTGTTGACCTCGGGATACATCACTGAGGATACGTCCCAGGTGCATCCATGCGATGTACTTTTAGTTATAGTTGTCTTGTTGTATTGTAAAATTGTATTAGCCTACAGTTTTTACAGGTGATGTAACTGATTGGTTAGTGACTGGTTAGTGATAGGAATAATGTTTGCGGTGTGTGTTTAGTAACAGGGGTCTCCCCGTCTCTCCGGTTCTTTAATACACTGAAAATATATTTTCAGCTGGGTGACCAATTTCATCCAATCAGGAGAGTGATCCCATTTATCATCTTCAACTTTAACTAGGCCTACTCCAATCACAACCTGAAAACATATGTTCTGTTTATTAGAGCTGAAGAGATGTGGGGTGGGGAACAAACTCTCTATTACAGCAGTGATATACTATGGGATAATGGGAATATATTATTTTAAAAACAAACATACGACTTACACTTCCTTTAAGCTAGGTTTGCTGAGAATGGGTCCAGTCAGCATTGCATGCTGGGAAAGGTCGTCAGATTCCTGGACCTGAAAAAGACAAAGACAAAAGCATGAAAAGGAGTTCAACTTCCAACCGTGAAAACAACACACTGAGATTCTTCAAGCTAAATACCTGAGCATATTGACACCTGCAGGCTACACACAAACTCATTCTAATGTAGGTACAGTATAGGAAGAAAGCCCGCTGTGACAAGTCACCCGTCTCCTTTATGTGCAGTACTTTGTGTTGTGATTCTGATTTGGATCTATATTTCAGAATAAGTAGGTTTCCACTTGTAAAAAACAAAAACAAAACAAAAACCAAAAACACAATAAACAGAGGGGCTTACTCAATCGCTTCTGCTCGATCTACTTGTGATTTCAAAAATAAAAGAAATTACAAAAATACTGTACTGTAGGTAAGTGTTATTGTGGTTTAAGGAACTTGTTAAATTGTGACTTTATCAAACATACCAGACAATCTACATTCATACCCAAAAAGAAATGCGAGTCTTAAAGGCAGTCTTATATCAGAAGCAGGGATGCAACATAATTATGAACCATAAAAATTAATGACTGGGGGGGATGGGGGGTGGAGATATCACAAGCAAAATCTCCAGCAAATCCAACCCTAGGAACAAGGAACTAGAAGTGCACATTATGTGCCTCACTCCATTTTGTGTGAATTCTACTGCAAAGGACTGTCAAAATGTGTTACACCCACCTCCATCCCTGGCCATGATGCATTACAGCAACGCCGTCGGATGGAAACCTTGTATGTCACAAACCTGTGTTTAGTTGTTTTTTTGTCACTATCTCTTGTTAATCTTAACGCATTTAGACCTGAGGCAGATTCTACAAAATGCCATCTAAATCAGTAGTTATTTTTCGTAATTCAAAGTAATTCAACATTTTTCAAACACTTTCAAGATTTTTCAAAAATAGATGTGCGGCACGATGTGACACACTGTGAGCTTTTGTATATCTGCTATTTTTGAATAGCCAACACAAAAATGTAAAATGACACAGATGTTTTCCTGGTTTTAATAGGCTACTTTTCACTGTGAAAAATTGCCGATCTACAAGCTTGTTGTATAGATCGGCTATTTTTGCTGCTTTTGTGTAACGCGACAAAGTAAGCAAAAAAAAAGAAAGAAACGATATGGAGATACAGGGTTTCTGCCTGACAGCCACGATAGTCAACAGCCTTCTGGGCAGCATTAGTGCAGAGTACAGGGCCATGCCAGGGTGCTGCTGCCAGTGAGACGCTCAGTGCAAATATGGGTCCAGCATATATATACACACACACACACACACACACACACACACACACACACACACACACACACACACACACACACACACACACACACACACACACACACACACACACACACACACACAGTGCTGCAGTGAAGGTACATTCATTCTCCATGACATTTCTCCTGAAGTAAATAAGTAGCAGGCCGTTAACACTCACTCTGTGCTGCTGTACGGTTACAGTGCAGGGGAAAGTATATATGTACATATATGTATATATACTGTGCTTGAGCAAAACTGTTGACTTTTACTTCACCTGAGTATTTAAACATTTTCAATACTTCATACTTAGACACTCCGTTTCGTAACGGGGGAGAGGTTCTCTGGAGTGGGTCGTTAGCCCACAGCCAAGCAGAACAGAAGTCCTCGAGAGGCGGCTGTTGGTAATCGTATAGCCACAGTGGACTCAGTATGGGGCTGAGACATGGACCCTATGGGGCTGAGACATGGACCCTCAGTATGGGGCTGAGACATGGACCCTCATCAGCACAACAGGAAAGATCCCTGGAGGACCCGTGTAGATTTTGACAGCACATTTTGATTTTGGTTTTTGGTCTCTTGAATAGTTTATTTAGTTTTAGTCACATTTTTGTCACCTGGAATGTTTCAGTGTTGTATTGTTGTATTTTGACAGGCCTTGATGCATGCCGTATATAGTAATGACTGATTTTACACTTGCTGAAAATAGCAGATCTACAAGCTCACAACTCGTCGCAACGAAAACATTTCGTCATAGTATTAGTCGACGAAATCAACACTGCCCTGGACGGAGTCTATACTGTGGCATTAGGACGGAGTCTATACTGTGGCATTAGGACGGAGTCTATACTGTGGCATTAGGACAGAGTCTATACTGTGGCATTAGGACGGAGTCTATACTGTGGCATCAGGACGGAGTCTATACTGTGGCATCAGGACAGAGTCTATACTGTGGCATTAGGATGGAGTCTATACTGTGGCATTAGGACGGAGTCTATACTGTGGCATTAGGACGGAGTCTATACTGTGGCATTAGGACAGAGTCTATACTGTGGCATTAGGACGGAGTCTATACTGTGGCATTAGGATGGAGTCTATACTGTGGCATTAGGACGGAGTCTATACTGTGGCATTAGGACGGAGTCTATACTGTGGCATCAGGACGGAGTCTATACTGTGGCATTAGGACAGAGTCTATACTGTGGCATTAGGACAGAGTCTATACTGTGGCATTAGGACAGAGTCTATACTGTGGCATCAGGACGGAGTCTATACTGTGGCATTAGGACAGAGTCTATACTGTGGCATTAGGACGGAGTCTATACTGTGGCATCAGGACGGAGTCTATACTGTGGCATTAGGACGGAGTCTATACTGTGGCATTAGGACAGAGTCTATACTGTGGCATTAGGACAGAGTCTATACTGTGGCATTAGGACGGAGTCTATACTGTGGCATCAGGACGGAGTCTATACTGTGGCATTAGGACAGAGTCTATACTGTGGCATTAGGACGGAGTCTATACTGTGGCATTAGGACAGAGTCTATACTGTGGCATTAGGACGGAGTCTATACTGTGGCATTAGGACGGAGTCTATACTGTGGCATTAGGACGGAGTCTATACTGTGACATTAGGACAGAGTCTATACTGTGGCATTAGGACAGAGTCTATACTGTGGCATTAGGACAGAGTCTATACTGTGGCATTAGGACAGAGTCTATACTGTGGCATTAGGACGGAGTCTATACTGTGGCATCAGGACGGAGTCTATACTGTGGCATTAGGACAGAGTCTATACTGTGGCATTAGGTGGACGGAGTCTATACTGTGGCATTAGGACGGAGTCTATACTGTGGCATTAGGTGAGTCTATACTGTGGCATTAGGTGGACGGAGTCTATACTGTGGCATTAGGACGGAGTCTATACTGTGGCATTAGGACGGAGTCTATACTGTGGCATTAGGACAGAGTCTATACTGTGGCATTAGGACGGAGTCTATACTGTGGCATTAGGTGGACGGAGTCTATACTGTGGCATTAGGACGGAGTCTATACTGTGGCATTAGGACAGAGTCTATACTGTGGCATTAGGACGGAGTCTATACTGTGGCATTAGGTGGACGGAGTCTATACTGTGGCATTAGGACGGAGTCTATACTGTGGCATTAGGACAGAGTCTATACTGTGGCATTAGGACAGAGTCTATACTGTGGCATTAGGACAGAGTCTATACTGTGGCATTAGGACAGAGTCTATACTGTGGCATTAGGACAGAGTCTATACTGTGGCATTAGGACAGAGTCTATACTGTGGCATTAGGACAGAGTCTATACTGTGTCATTAGGACGGAGTCTATACTGTGGCATTAGGACGGAGTCTATACTGTGGCATTAGGATGGAGTCTATACTGTGGCATTAGGACGGAGTCTATACTGTGGCATCAGGACGGAGTCTATACTGTGGCATTAGGACGGAGTCTATACTGTGGCATTAGGACGGAGTCTATACTGTGGCATCAGGACGGAGTCTATACTGTGGCATTAGGACGGAGTCTATACTGTGGCATTAGGACAGAGTCTATACTGTGGCATTAGGACGGAGTCTATACTGTGGCATTAGGACGGAGTCTATACTGTGGCATTAGGACAGAGTCTATACTGTGACATTAGGACGGAGTCTATACTGTGACATTAGGACGGAGTCTATACTGTGGCATTAGGACGGAGTCTATACTGTAGCATTAGGACGGAGTCTATACTGTGGCATTAGGACGGAGTCTATGCTGTGGCATCAGGACAGAGTCTATACTGTGGCATTAGGACAGAGTCTATACTGTGGCATTAGGACGGAGTCTATACTGTGGCATTAGGACGGAGTCTATACTGTGACATTAGGACAGAGTCTATACTGTGGCATTAGGACAGAGTCTATACTGTGGCATTAGGACAGAGTCTATACTGTGGCATTAGGACAGAGTCTATACTGTGGCATTAGGACGGAGTCTATACTGTGACATTAGGACGGAGTCTATACTGTGACATTAGGTGGACAGAGTCTATACTGTGACATTAGGACAGAGTCTATACTGTGGCATTAGGACAGAGTCTATACTGTGGCATTAGGACGGAGTCTATACTGTGGCATCAGGACGGAGTCTATACTGTGGCATTAGGACGGAGTCTATACTGTGGCATTAGGTGGACGGAGTCTATACTGTGGCATTAGGACAGAGTCTATACTGTGGCATTAGGACAGAGTCTATACTGTGGCATTAGGACGGAGTCTATACTGTGGCATCAGGACGGAGTCTATACTGTGGCATTAGGACGGAGTCTATACTGTGGCATTAGGACGGAGTCTATACTGTGGCATTAGGACAGAGTCTATACTGTGGCATTAGGACGGAGTCTATACCGTGGCATTAGGACGGAGTCTATACTGTGGCATTAGGACGGAGTCTATACTGTGGCGTTAGGACGGAGTCTATACTGTGGCATTAGGACGGAGTCTATACTGTGGCATTAGGACGGAGTCTATACTGTGGCATTAGGACGGAGTCTATACTGTGGCATTAGGACGGAGTCTATACTGTGGCATTAGGACGGAGTCTATACTGTGGCATTAGGACGGAGTCTATACTGTGGCATTAGGACGGAGTCTATACTGTGGCATCAGGACGGAGTCTATACTGTGGCATCAGGACGGAGTCTATACTGTGGCATCAGGACGGAGTCTATACTGTGTCATTAGGACGGAGTCTATACTGTGGCATTAGGACGGAGTCTATACTGTGGCATTAGGACAGAGTCTATACTGTGGCGTTAGGACGGAGTCTATACTGTGGCATTAGGACGGAGTCTATACTGTGGCATTAGGACGGAGTCTATACTGTGGCATTAGGACGGAGTCTATACTGTGGCATTAGGACGGAGTCTATACTGTGACATTAGGACAGAGTCTATACTGTGGCATCAGGACAGAGTCTATACTGTGGCATTAGGACGGAGTCTATACTGTGGCATCAGGACAGAGTCTATACTGTGACATTAGGACGGAGTCTATACTGTGGCATTAGGACGGAGTCTATACTGTGACATTAGGACAGAGTCTATACTGTGGCATCAGGACGGAGTCTATACTGTGGCATCAGGACGGAGTCTATACTGTGGCATTAGGACGGAGTCTATACTGTGGCATTATAGGACGGAGTCTATACTGTGGCATTAGGACGGAGTCTATACTGTGGCATTAGGACGGAGTCTATACTGTGGCATTAGGACGGAGTCTATACTGTGACATTAGGACGGAGTCTATACTGTGACATTAGGACAGAGTCTATACTGTGGCATTAGGACAGAGTCTATACTGTGACATTAGGACGGAGTCTATACTGTGGCATTAGGACGGAGTCTATACTGTGACATTAGGACAGAGTCTATACTGTGGCATTAGGACAGAGTCTATACTGTGACATTAGGACGGAGTCTATACTGTGGCATTAGGACGGAGTCTATACTGTGGCATTAGGACAGAGTCTATACTGTGGCATTAGGACGGAGTCTATACTGTGGCATTAGGACAGAGTCTATACTGTGGCATTAGGTGGACGGAGTCTATACTGTGGCATTAGGACGGAGTCTATACTGTGGCATTAGGACGGAGTCTATACTGTGGCATCAGGACAGAGTCTATACTGTGGCATTAGGACAGAGTCTATACTGTGACATTAGGACGGAGTCTATACTGTGACATTAGGACGGAGTCTATACTGTGACATTAGGACGGAGTCTATACTGTGACATTAGGACAGAGTCTATACTGTGGCATTAGGACAGAGTCTATACTGTGGCATCAGGACAGAGTCTATACTGTGGCATTAGGTGGACGGAGTCTATACTGTGGCATTAGGACAGAGTCTATACTGTGGCATTAGGGGACGGAGTCTATACTGTGACATTAGGACAGAGTCTATACTGTGACATTAGGACGGAGTCTATACTGTGACATTAGGACGGAGTCTATACTGTGGCATTAGGACGGAGTCTATACTGTAGCATTAGGACGGAGTCTATACTGTGGCATTAGGACGGAGTCTATGCTGTGGCATCAGGACAGAGTCTATACTGTGGCATTAGGACAGAGTCTATACTGTGGCATTAGGACGGAGTCTATACTGTGGCATTAGGACGGAGTCTATACTGTGACATTAGGACAGAGTCTATACTGTGGCATTAGGACAGAGTCTATACTGTGGCATCAGGACGGAGTCTATACTGTGGCATTAGGACAGAGTCTATACTGTGGCATCAGGACGGAGTCTATACTGTGGCATTAGGACGGAGTCTATACTGTGGCATTAGGACAGAGTCTATACTGTGGCATTAGGACGGAGTCTATACTGTGGCATTAGGAAAGAGTCTATACTGTGGCATCAGGACGGAGTCTATACTGTGGCATTAGGACGGAGTCTATACTGTAGCATTAGGACGGAGTCTATACTGTGGCATTAGGACAGAGTCTATACTGTGGCATTAGGACGGAGTCTATACTGTGGCATTAGGACGGAGTCTATACTGTGGCATTAGGACGGAGTCTATACTGTAGCATTAGGACGGAGTCTATACTGTAGCATTAGGACGGAGTCTATACTGTAGCATTAGGACAGAGTCTATACTGTGACATTAGGACAGAGTCTATACTGTGGCATTAGGACAGAGTCTATACTGTGGCATTAGGACGGAGTCTATACTGTAGCATTAGGACGGAGTCTATACTGTAGCATTAGGACGGAGTCTATACTGTAGCATTAGGACAGAGTCTATACTGTGGCATTAGGACGGAGTCTATACTGTGGCATTAGGACGGAGTCTATACTGTGACATTAGGACGGAGTCTATACTGTGGCATTAGGACGGAGTCTATACTGTGGCATTAGGACGGAGTCTATACTGTGACATTAGGACGGAGTCTATACTGTGGCATTAGGACGGAGTCTATACTGTGACATTAGGACAGAGTCTATACTGTGGCATTAGGACAGAGTCTATACTGTGGCATCAGGACGGAGTCTATACTGTGGCATTAGGACAGAGTCTATACTGTGGCATTAGGACAGAGTCTATACTGTGGCATCAGGACAGAGTCTATACTGTGGCATTAGGACAGAGTCTATACTGTGGCATTAGGACAGAGTCTATACTGTGGCATTAGGACAGAGTCTATACTGTGGCATTAGGACGGAGTCTATACTGTGGCATTAGGACAGAGTCTATACTGTGGCATTAGGATGGAGTCTATACTGTGGCATTAGGACAGAGTCTATACTGTGGCATTAGGACAGAGTCTATACTGTGGCATTAGGACAGAGTCTATACTGTGGCATTAGGACAGAGTCTATACTGTGGCATTAGGACAGAGTCTATACTGTGGCATTAGGACGGAGTCTATACTGTGGCATCAGGACGGAGTCTATACTGTGGCATTAGGACAGAGTCTATACTGTGGCATTAGGACAGAGTCTATACTGTGGCATTAGGACAGAGTCTATACTGTGGCATTAGGACGGAGTCTATACTGTGGCATTAGGACGGAGTCTATACTGTGGCATTAGGACAGAGTCTATACTGTGGCGTTAGGACGGAGTCTATACTGTGGCATTAGGACGGAGTCTATACTGTGGCATTAGGACAGAGTCTATACTGTGGCATTAGGTGGACGGAGTCTATACTGTGGCATCAGGACGGAGTCTATACTGTGGCATCAGGACGCAGTCTATGCTGTGGCATTAGGACGGAGTCTATGCTGTGGCATTAGGTGGACGGAGTCTATACTGTGGCATTAGGACGGAGTCTATACTGTGGCATTAGGTGGACGGAGTCTATACTGTGGCATTAGGACGGAGTCTATACTGTGGCATTAGGACAGAGTCTATACTGTGGCATTAGGACAGAGTCTATACTGTGGCATTAGGACAGAGTCTATACTGTGGCATTAGGACAGAGTCTATACTGTGGCATTAGGTGAGTCTATACTGTGGCATTAGGACAGAGTCTATACTGTGGCATTAGGACGGAGTCTATACTGTGGCATTAGGACGGAGTCTATACTGTGGCATTAGGACGGAGTCTATACTGTGGCATCAGGACGGAGTCTATACTGTGGCATTAGGACGGAGTCTATACTGTGGCATCAGGACGGAGTCTATACTGTGGCATTAGGACGGAGTCTATACTGTGGCATCAGGACGCAGTCTATGCTGTGGCATCAGGACGGAGTCTATACTGTGGCATTAGGACAGAGTCTATACTGTGGCATTAGGACGGAGTCTATACTGTGGCATTAGGTGGACGGAGTCTATACTGTGGCGTTAGGACGGAGTCTATACTGTGGCATTAGGACGGAGTCTATACTGTGGCATTAGGACAGAGTCTATACTGTGGCATTAGGACGGAGTCTATACTGTGGCATTAGGACGGAGTCTATACTGTGGCATTAGGACGGAGTCTATACTGTGGCATTAGGACAGAGTCTATACTGTGGCATTAGGACAGAGTCTATACTGTGGCATTAGGACAGAGTCTATACTGTGGCATTAGGTGAGTCTATACTGTGGCATTAGGACAGAGTCTATACTGTGGCATTAGGACAGAGTCTATACTGTGGCATCAGGACAGAGTCTATACTGTGGCATTAGGACGGAGTCTATACTGTGGCATTAGGACGGAGTCTATACTGTGGCATTAGGTGAGTCTATACTGTGGCATTAGGACGGAGTCTATACTGTGGCATTAGGACGGAGTCTATACTGTGGCATTAGGACGGAGTCTATACTGTGGCATCAGGACGGAGTCTATACTGTGGCATTAGGACGGAGTCTATACTGTGGCATTAGGACGGAGTCTATACTGTGGCATTAGGTGGACGGAGTCTATACTGTGGCATTAGGACAGAGTCTATACTGTGGCATTAGGACGGAGTCTATACTGTGGCATTAGGACAGAGTCTATACTGTGGCATTAGGACGGAGTCTATACTGTGGCATTAGGACGGAGTCTATACTGTGGCATTAGGTGGACGGAGTCTATACTGTGGCATTAGGACAGAGTCTATACTGTGGCATTAGGACAGAGTCTATACTGTGGCATTAGGACAGAGTCTATACTGTGGCATTAGGACAGAGTCTATACTGTGGCATTAGGACAGAGTCTATACTGTGGCATTAGGTGAGTCTATACTGTGGCATTAGGACGGAGTCTATACTGTGGCATTAGGACGGAGTCTATACTGTGGCATTAGGACGGAGTCTATACTGTGGCATTAGGACAGAGTCTATACTGTGACATTAGGACAGAGTCTATACTGTGGCATTAGGACAGAGTCTATACTGTGGAATTAGGACGGAGTCTATACTGTGGCATTAGGACAGAGTCTATACTGTGACATTAGGACGGAGTCTATACTGTGGCATTAGGACAGAGTCTATACTGTGGCATTAGGACGGAGTCTATACTGTGGCATTAGGACAGAGTCTATACTGTGACATTAGGACGGAGTCTATACTGTGGCATTAGGACAGAGTCTATACTGTGGCATTAGGACAGAGTCTATACTGTGGCATTAGGACGGAGTCTATACTGTGGCATTAGGACAGAGTCTATACTGTGGCATTAGGACGGAGTCTATACTGTGGCATTAGGACAGAGTCTATACTGTGGCATTAGGACAGAGTCTATACTGTGGCATCAGGACAGAGTCTATACTGTGGCATTAGGACAGAGTCTATACTGTGGCATTAGGACAGAGTCTATACTGTGGCATTAGGACGGAGTCTATACTGTGGCATTAGGACAGAGTCTATACTGTGGCATTAGGACGGAGTCTATACCGTGGCATTAGGACGGAGTCTATACTGTGGCATTAGGACAGAGTCTATACTGTGGCATTAGGACGGAGTCTATACTGTGGCATTAGGACAGAGTCTATACTGTGGCATCAGGACAGAGTCTATACTGTGGCATTAGGACAGAGTCTATACTGTGGCATTAGGACAGAGTCTATACTGTGGCATTAGGACAGAGTCTATACTGTGGCATTAGGACAGAGTCTATACTGTGGCATTAGGACGGAGTCTATACTGTGGCATTAGGACAGAGTCTATACTGTGGCATTAGGACGGAGTCTATACTGTGGCATTAGGACAGAGTCTATACTGTGGCATTAGGACGGAGTCTATACTGTGGCATCAGGACGGAGTCTATACTGTGGCATTAGGACAGAGTCTATACTGTGGCATTAGGACAGAGTCTATACTGTGGCATTAGGACGGAGTCTATACTGTGGCATTAGGACGGAGTCTATACTGTGTCATTAGGACGCAGTCTATACTGTGGCATTAGGACAGAGTCTATACTGTGGCATTAGGACGGAGTCTATACTGTGGCATTAGGACGGAGTCTATACTGTGGCATTAGGTCACATCATGAAATGTGGTCCTCTACGGGGGTTTACCACGAGTCACAGACAAGGTCAGAGAGAGATGGATGAGGCTGGCAGGGCACTGCGTCAGGCACGTGCAGGGCAAAGCCGCGGAGCCCCACACGCTACAGATGCACTGCTCACTTCACACGGTGTGATGTTTTTCGCTTTGTGAGCTTGTAGATCTGTTATTTTCATTGGAAACTTGTGAAATGGGACATTGTGCATAATGAGTACTTCTACTTATTTTGACGCCGGCAATACCTTACTTTACTCAAGTAAATTTAGAATAGGCCTAGTGTTACTATTACTTGTTGACCACGCAAAAAGGGTGAAATCCCCCAAAAGCAGGAGAAAAGCAGGAGAAGTGCTGGCGCAGGAGTTGTACTGCAGGAGGAATGGTCACATAAAAGAAGGAGTCTCCTGCGAAATGCAGGAGCCAGGAGGGTTGGCACTGGGCAGGTATGGTGGATAGGCCTATCTACAGTTTTCATATAGCGTATATCTGCTAGCTTTTCATCTTCATTTACAGGGAGGACAATACAGATGGAGAGGATGAGAAGTGTTAGTGTGACTTAAGAGAGAGAGAGAGAAAGAGCGAGAGAGAGCGAGAGAGAGAGATGTGGAGGGAGGGAGAGGAGCACATGTGATTGCCATCATCATCATCATCATCATCATCATAGGAGGAGGAAGGCGGCAGCCAACTGCAGTTCCCCCTCTCTCTGACGCCCTCCTCTTCTCTCTTTGCAGGAAGAAACGGTCGCTTCCTGCGCTGTGCGTGTGTGTGGTGTGTGTATGTATGTGTGTGCGCGCGCGCGTGCGTGTGTGTGTGAGTGTATGTGTGTGTGTGTAGACCGTGTACCTTTAGCTACTTGGAAATAACAGGGATGATGACCGCAAACTGAGTGCCTGGAAAAAAAAACTAACAACAAAAAAAAACCCCAACACTCGCTCCGTTTTGAGCGACAACTTCAAGGATAACACGACAACGCCGCTCTCTCTCTCTCTCTCTCTCTTTTGGCGACAGAAACAGGCTCAAAGGTAAACGATATGCGACCGTCAACGCCGCTCGTCATGTCGTGCTGGTGGCAATAAGACGAACGGTCGACTGTTTTGCGCTTGCGTTTGTGTGCACACGGGACAGGACGGGGAATCCCGAGGAACTGTCCACCCCACACGGTGCAGAAATACGATGCTAAACGCTAAACGGGGTGCCGTCGTGGCGTAGACAGAACCGAACCGGGTGCTTTTAGCGGTTCATTTGAGGTAAATAATAATAATACTAATAATACTAGCCTGCAGGGCATCGTTGTGCCGCGGATGCTGCAGGCAGACGACGCTCAGGTGGAGCCACTTAATTAATAACGCGATTGGCTGTTTTTCGAACTGCAAGTTTGGACGCCCTGCAGCGTGTAAATGATAGCCCGGGCCGAGGTTTGGGTTTTTTATCGTTATGTGACGTGAAAACGTTGCGGAAAATACTAGCCTCCAAATTGGGACAAAAAGATACACCGATCGGAGATTGTATAGGCTATATTTACACCACATAGGCTATATGCTAGTCGTTTAAGGAGAAGGCTATCTGCGGTTTCTCACTTTGGGATAATGCAAGTGTAGCAAATATCTTGTGCTTTTCACAGTGGCTACCTCAGTCCGCGTATCACCGAATACTGACATAATGAGAGCGGTCCATAAACCCAATACTGTATAGCAAAAAAAAATATATGCTCTAAAGTCTAGTATAGGCTATATACCTCATATCTGACCTGAGTTATTTATTTCCACGAAAACACATCACGGTCAGACAATTAAGCACAGTCAGCATAAATGCACAGCAGAGGAGCCTGCTGGGCTGAGGACGGAGGAGGAGGACGCAGGTGCACCAGCCACTAAGCCAGGCAGCCACGTACCGAACGCAGCGTTATTAGTCATCATCCAACCCCATCCCGTCAAACTTCACTATAGTAGGCTCATATACCACCGTCAGCGTAGTAACTTCACCATCGCATATTACCATCATAAAGCTATACTACTATATTAGCCGTATATAATAGTAACGTCATATATATAGGCTCTTGTTCTCTGCTCCTTCTCATCACATATAGGTTGTCATCCTCCAAACACAGCTGACCACAGAGGAACGGATCTTGTCCGTGATTATTTGAGGACCAAAAAGGAAGAGGAGTTACACAGAATTGCTTCATCATGAATTTTGTAATGAAAGCAGCGATGGGAGGTAAGTTATGTCGGAGTGTGACAGTGTGTGTGTGTGAGTGAGTGAGTGAGTGAGTGAGTGAGTGTGTGTGTGAGAGTGTGTGTGTGAGAGTGAGTGAGTGAGTGAATGAGTGAGCGAGTGAGTGTGCGTGCGTACGTGTGTGTGTGAGAGAGTGAGTGAGTGAGTGTGTGAGTGCGTGCGCGTGTGCATGCGCGCATGTGTGTATGTGAGAGAGAGTGTGAGTGAGTGGCCGGTCTGGAGGCTGGTTTAACAGCACTGCAGTGGAAAGGACTTAAAGGACTGTTGCGGCAGTATATATATGGCTATAGTATAGGTACAGTATATCGGCTATAGTATAAGGCTATAGTCTATATACAGTATAGTCTACCAGTATAGACTCAGTATAGTACGAGCTGGTATAGGTTGGGATGATAAGTCATCCTGCGCAAAAAAAACGAATGACTCCCGCCGTTCCTACACCACCCCTCCAGCTCCACCCCCTATACCCCACCCCCCACCTCCATATAGCTCTCAACAAATGGAACCAAAATGTGGACCCATGAGGCGGTCCATTTGCTATAGCGCTTGTATATACACTGAAAGGGTTCCATTTGGACCCCCTGGCGGGTCTCCGGAGACACTGTTGAGAAGCAGTGCATGTAATAAGAGCACAGGAGCAGTGCATGACTTGACCACGCTGACAATGAGCCCCATGGGACAGAGGCTGTGGCGCTGACGCCAGCCTCTGTCCCATGGGGGTCCCATGGGACAGAGGCTGTGGCGCTGACGCCAGCCTCTGTCCCATGGGGGTCCCATGGGACAGAGGCTGTGGCGCTGACGCCAGCCTCTGTCCCATGGGACCCCCATGGGACAGAGGCTGTGGCGCTGACGCCAGCCTGCTGTACCCACTGAGCACAGGCAGCATGCAGGGAAGAGACCTGTTCCATACATATACCCTTTAATGTGGGCTAGAGATAGCGGATGTACTGTATATATATAGGGTCAAAGTGGTCATATGGATTCTGATGCCCTGGAACCCCCATAAGGACCCCTGGGGTGTCCATAAGGACCCCTGGGGTGTCCATAAGGACCCCTGGGGTGTCCATAAGGACCCCTGGGGTGTCCCCGGACCCCACTTTGAGAGCCACTGCTGCAGGGTGGTCCCTTCATAATTCGTCTTATTAATCAGTTGATTTTGTTTTAGTCGACTTAGGAGACTTTGTTGGTTGATTAGACATTTTTATATGCTTTTTTCCAAGCATTTCTTGAAAATCAATACATATAATTTGGCCAGTCTATGACTTTCAACGTTGAATGCTGTTCATTTATGGAGTGCCGTGATTCTTTTCCACCCTAAAACATGATCATCAGGTATTATTATTATATAAGAAGGAAGATTTATTTCAAAATAGTGTACAGTATTTTTTTTTTAAATGTCGTTTTTATGTGGACATGCCCACCAGTGCATTAAGTGTGCCTGGTTTGCCTGGTGGGTGGTGATCCACTTGCAGAACTGAAGCCGCACCCACAGCTGTTGTTGTATGATAAAGGGTTAGGGGAGGGGATGATAATGTGATGTCACTATATCACTGTTAATTTCATTGGCACGTTTGACTGTCAAGGTTTCAGCCTCCAGGAAGAATCCCTAAATACAAAAGGGAACAGACATCATTGCACATAACAACCACATGCACTAAGGGGTCTAATGAAGTACTGTCACCGCATAAACACATGAAAAACTGGAAAAAATATCTTCTTTAAAATGCTTAACTTGACATGATCATATAGGCTATAGCAAACACAACTTCACAGAATGCCAATGACTATAGAGACTAAGAATGTAATTAGCCGAGGAGAGCCCTGGTACACGGAGTACCTTACTGTATCTTTGCTACACAGTAAGTTATCTGCAGGTTGTAGTTGTAAGCTGAACAAGGAGCCTAATGAACTAGTGGCTCAGGAGGTAGAGCAGCAAATTGGGAAAAGGAAGGTTCCCGGTTCAATGCCCAGCTCCCTCAATGTTAGTGTCGAAGTGCCCTTGAGCAAGACACTGACTGAACCCCTAACCACTCCCGATCAGCAGGTCAACAGTGCCTTGTATACGTTTCCTCTGCCGTGCGTGTAAATGAATGGGTGAATGAAATGCACGTCGTAAAGCCCTCTGGATAAAGGCACTAAATGCACCATTTACTATAACCCATTCTGAACGGGCACCCATTTTGGTGTTAGCATCATGTTATGCTTTAGCTATTGAAAAATAGCAGATCTACAAGCTCATATCGCGCCACCGAGTGGCGCGATACGAGCTTGTAGGTCTGCTATTTTTGAAAAATCGAAGACACTTTTAGAATCTGATCTGAGGTCAGAATGGGTTAATAATGAAACTGTCAGGATGTAATAGACATTTTTAGAATCTGATCTCAGGTCAGAATGGGATAATATAGTAAACGGTTCATTTAGTGCCTTTATTATTTTATTATACCATGCCTTTAAACCCATAATGCCAAACACAATGTCAGCCCTGACAAAGTGTGAACACTGTGTTGCGGTGTAGATACAGTATGCAGTTCTTGTCAAAACATTTTTGTCGCCAGCGGTCGGCATGCAGGAGGCATCCTCAACAGTTTTAATCCCACTTAAGAATTCCTATCCTGTCACTGCAGTCAAAATGTTCCCATCTCCTGTGCCTCACAGTGCTATAAAGCCATGTAATAAATGCAGCGATAACTCTGGGGGGCTGTGTGTGTGTGCGCGCAAGCGCATGTGTGCGCGTGTGTGTGTGTGCGTACATGTGTGCCTGCATGCGTGCGTGCGTGCATGCATCCGTGCTTGCGTGCATGCATCCGTGCTTGCGTGCATGCGTGCTTGCGTGCGTACGTGCGTGCGTGTGTGCAGAAGGGCATCACACCCACCTTGTGGAACACAATTATCTGTTTATTTCCTGTTGGTTATTAACAGCTGCAGAAAAGTGAGATGGATGTTTATTTTGAGCTCATCCCTATTGCACCTGCCTTACAATTAGTAGGTAACAAGTATAAGGATTATAATTTGCGAACACTGTGACCTTAATATAGCGTTCAAATCTGTTCAACCACTTCAACCCTATTTTATGCTTCAGGTATTCAAAACTCAGAGCTTGTAGTTTGGCTGTTTTTGAAAAGGTTTGAGTCATCTTGAAAAATGGTGAGAAATTGGAAATGGAATAATTGTGAACAGTCAATGTGAGTGGTCCATGACATGAGAACCTCTGCTGTAGCTAACACTGTTGTAACTGTAAAGACAGTTACTATAGACCATCCAGAAAAACGTGGGAAAACAATCCTTGATTATGCGATGAAATATGCAGGTTTTTACATGATTTTATGCAGTGAAATTGCGGGAAATTGTGAAATATGCGGAGAGTTGTGAAATATGCAAAATATGTGAAAAGTTGCAAAATACGCAGGGTTTTATGTGATTTTATGCGGTCAAATATGCAGGAATTTGCTAAATATGCGGGAAGTTTGCGCGATTATGTGCCCTTTTTGTAAAAATAATTCCCCTGCGTAATCTGCACCATTTGGCTGATTATCTGGATTGTCTAAGTTACAATAGTAACTCAGTAACTCATACTGTAAGTGTAAAGACATTAGGGATATGAGGTTGCAGGTACAGTGGTGTTTTACTGTAGAAACAGTTACAGTAGGGATGTGAGGCGGTGGTACAGTGGTGTTTTACTGTACACACAGTTACAGTAGGGATATGAGGTTGCAGGTACAGTGGTGTTTTACTGTAGAAACAGTTACAGTAGGGATGTGAGGCGGTGGTACAGTGGTGTTTTACTGTACACACAGTTACAGTAGGGATGTGAGGCGGTGGTACAGTGGTGTTTTACTGTAGAAACAGTTACAGTAGGGATGTGAGGCGGTGGTACAGTGGTGTTTTACTGTAGAGTTACAGTAGGGATGTGAGGCGGTGGTACAGTGGTGTTTTACTGTAGAAACAGTTACAGTAGGGATGTGAGGCGGTGGTACAGTGGTGTTTTACTGTACAAACAGTTACAGTAGGGATGTGAGGCGGTGGTACAGTGGTGTTTTACTGTACATAGTTACAGTAGGGATGTGAGGCGGTGGTACAGTGGTGTTTTACTGTAGAAACAGTTACAGTAGGGATGTGAGGCGGTGGTACAGTGGTGTTTTACTGTAGAAACAGTTACAGTAGGGATGTGAGGCGGTGGTACAGTGGTGTTTTACTGTACATACAGTTACAGTAGGGATGTGAGGCGGTGGTACAGTGGTGTTTTACTGTACAAACAGTTACAGTAGGGATGTGAGGCGGTGGTACAGTGGTGTTTTACTGTAGAAACAGTTACAGTAGGGATGTGAGGCGGTGGTACAGTGGTGTTTTACTGTACATACAGTTACAGTAGGGATGTGAGGCGGTGGTACAGTGGTGTTTTACTGTAGAAACAGTTACAGTAGGGATGTGAGGCGGTGGTACAGTGGTGTTTTACTGTACATAGTTACAGTAGGGATGTGAGGCGGTGGTACAGTGGTGTTTTACTGTAGAAACAGTTACAGTAGGGATGTGAGGCGGTGGTACAGTGGTGTTTTACTGTACATACAGTTACAGTAGGGATGTGAGGCGGTGGTACAGTGGTGTTTTACTGTAGAAACAGTTACAGTAGGGATGTGAGGCGGTGGTACAGTGGTGTTTTACTGTACATACAGTTACAGTAGGGATGTGAGGCGGTGGTACAGTGGTGTTTTACTGTAGAAACAGTTACAGTAGGGATGTGAGGCGGTGGTACAGTGGTGTTTTACTGTACATACAGTTACAGTAGGGATGTGAGGCGGTGGTACAGTGGTGTTTTACTGTAGAAACAGTTACAGTAGGGATGTGAGGCGGTGGTACAGTGGTGTTTTACTGTACATACAGTTACAGTAGGGATGTGAGGCGGTGGTACAGTGGTGTTTTACTGTACACACAGTTACAGTAGGGATGTGAGGCGGTGGTACAGTGGTGTTTTACTGTAGAAACAGTTACAGTAGGGATGTGAGGCGGTGGTACAGTGGTGTTTTACTGTAGAAACAGTTACAGTAGGGATGTGAGGCGGTGGTACAGTGGTGTTTTACTGTAGAAACAGTTACAGTAGGGATGTGAGGCGGTGGTACAGTGGTGTTTTACTGTACACACAGTTACAGTAGGGATGTGAGGCGGTGGTACAGTGGTGTTTTACTGTAGAAACAGTTACAGTAGGGATGTGAGGCGGTGGTACAGTGGTGTTTTACTGTACATACAGTTACAGTAGGGATGTGAGGCGGTGGTACAGTGGTGTTTTACTGTACATACAGTTACAGTAGGGATGTGAGGCGGTGGTACAGTGGTGTTTTACTGTACACACAGTTACAGTAGGGATGTGAGGCGGTGGTACAGTGGTGTTTTACTGTAGAAACAGTTACAGTAGGGATGTGAGGCGGTGGTACAGTGGTGTTTTACTGTAGAAACAGTTACAGTAGGGATGTGAGGCGGTGGTACAGTGGTGTTTTACTGTACATACAGTTACAGTAGGGATGTGAGGCGGTGGTACTGTAGCTCATTGGGATGCAGGAGGTGCCTCCGGTGCCTAGTTCTGCATAGCTGCCGTGTCCTGTGCGTCCGCGCACTGAATCCTTAAGTAAACTGCACTGCATTACGATTATCCCATTCTGAACGGGCACCCATTTTGGTGTTGGCATCATGTTATGCTTTAGCTATTGAAAAATAGCAGATCTACAAGCTCATATCGCGCCACCGAGTGGCGCGATACGAGCTTGTAGGTCTGCTATTTTTGAAAAAAATCAAAGAACGACTGACATTTTTAGAATCTGATCTTAGGTCAGAATGGGTTCGTCAGACCAGTGTGTGTCCAGCGGAAACCTCGTATGAATCTGATCTCAGGTCAGAATGGGTTCGTCAGACCAGTGTGTGTCCAGCGGAAACCTCGTATGAATCTGATCTCAGGTCAGAATGGGTTATATACCAGCACCACCGCACTGCTTTACTCTGAACCAACACAGTGGGAATATAACCGTCTGATTACATTTGTATTTTGTACACTCTCAAGGGTTACAAGTGGGAAGAAAAGGAGCACTGGGGATTAGTTTTTTACGGTGCACTCTCCGCTCTGCACTTGCACTTTTGGAATACATTTGACAGCATAGTACAATAAATCACACGGTTTTATTGGTCTTTGCACGTGTGTCAGCATGGTCGGTCTGCGTGGCTTGTGATTCTTGGTGGGGAGATGAAACCTTGTATGTCCAAACCCTTTACATTTCATGAAATGGGAAAAAAGAAGCTGTGGTACAATAGCTCCAATGTAGTTATTACAGTATTCAGTCACAGGCTCTATATACGTTCCATTGGTTAGATATTTATAAAACCAACAGACTTTTAACCACTTCTGACCTGGCATTCCTATTTTCAGCACGTCATTATACTGTAGGTCAAAAGTTCTGAGGATTTGCCAGTGATTTTATTTTGTATATTGTGATCGGCTAGTATTGGCACTTGCATGACACTGCCATACGACAAAGTATAAATATATTATTTATATATATTCATAAATATAAAACATGTATGAAAAATACATAAAAATATGAAATATGGGCACGCAAGGCTTCTGCCCAACAGTGACAATATGCATAATTCATGCATGCGAGTGAGATCCAAAGTCTATTGATAATGTTTATGTTGTCAATTAATTTATGTTTTACTGATCTCATCCATCTATGGCTCATCTAGGGCTATCGGTTGATATTTGCAAACAACATTGATCTCTCCTCTGAAGAAATGCTGACTGCATACTGAATATCACACTAGCCGGGTGGACAAAATAAAATATCAATATTAGTGATTAACAAATGTTTGTGAGCTTGTAAATCGGCTGTTTTCACTGTATTTTAACAATACTAATTCATAATGTACATTCTCCCTTCTTAGATATGTAGTGGAGTCAAAAGTAGAGTGTATATATCTTTAAAATGTAACAGTTAAAGTATCCAAAACCCCAAATACTCAAGTACAGATACTCAAT
The DNA here is from genome assembly GCF_964188405.1 of Protomyctophum parallelum. Taxonomy (NCBI): domain Eukaryota; kingdom Metazoa; phylum Chordata; class Actinopteri; order Myctophiformes; family Myctophidae; genus Protomyctophum; species Protomyctophum parallelum. The sequence goes on along the minus strand of NC_139702.1, from coordinate 3,359,217 downwards.
AATTACTTAGAGTAATAAGTAAAAGTACTTCCCACTGCGGACAAAGCAGATAATGAAAGAAAACAATTATCCCAGAAATCAATTAGCTAAACCATCAATCAGTTGTTGAGAACAGTCAGTCAATACATTAATTTAAGTGAATAATTCTCTACAAAATACAATTGAATTACAATATTCACTGGCATGTAATCCCAAGGGAAATTCAGGGTGGGTATCAGTTTTAGGCTATTATATTGCGGATAGCTACTGCATGCTATTGCAGATACTCATTGAGAATGCAGGCCCACAGGAGGTCAAATTATTGATTAAATTATTGATTAAGTATTGATTCAAGCTTGCTTCTTAAACCGCATGAAGAATATGTCATTGCTGTAGGACAGAAACAGAATATGTCATTGCTGTAGGACAGAAACAGAATATGTCATTGCTGTAGGACAGAAACAGAATATGTCATTGCTGTAGGACAGAAACAGAATATGTCATTGCTGTAGGACAGAAACCTCTTAGAATATGTCATTGCTGTAGGACAGAAACAGAATATGTCATTGCTGTAGGACAGAAACAGAATATGTCATTGCTGTAGGACAGAAACAAAATATGTCATTGCTGTAGGACAGAAACAGAATATGTCATTGCTGTAGGACAGAAACAGAATATGTCATTGCTGTAGGACAGAAACCTCTTAGAATATGTCATTGCTGTAGGACAGAAACAGAATATGTCATTGCTGTAGGATAGAAACAGAATATGTCATTGCTGTAGGACAGAAACAGAATATGTCATTGCTGTAGGACAGAAACAGAATATGTCATTGCTGTAGGACAGAAACAGAATATGTCATTGCTGTAGGACAGAAACAGAATATGTCATTGCTGTAGGACAGAAACCTCTTAGAATATGTCATTGCTGTAGGACAGAAACAGAATATGTCATTGCTGTAGGACAGAAACAGAATATGTCATTGCTGTAGGACAGAAACAGAATATGTCATTGCTGTAGGACAGAAACAGAATATGTCATTGCTGTAGGACAGAAACAGAATATGTCATTGCTGTAGGACAGAAACAGAATATGTCATTGCTGTAGGACAGAAACAGAATATGTCATTGCTGTAGGACAGAAACAGAATATGTCATTGCTGTAGGACAGAAACAGAATATGTCATTGCTGTAGGACAGAAACCTCTTAGTTTAACTTTGTGTTTTTTGTTCGTAAATGAATGCAGCCCTACTTGATCATACAAAAGTATCCAAAATAGCTACTTTTGATATTTTTTTGTGGTGTGTACAGTAAATGCAGGGGTAGTGTTCTTTAACACATTTAGACCCGAGTTAAAAACATTCACTTTGAAAGAATATATATTCAAAGATTTGCGCCACATTCTTACGATTAAAAAAAAATAGCAGACCTACAAGCTCGTAGCGCGCCACTCGGTGGCGCGCTATGAGCTTGTAGATCTGCTATTTTTCAATAGCTATAACATGTTTAAAACACCAAAAGGGGTTCCCGCCACAAAATTAGTTAAATGATTGGTTCTCAAAGTGGGGTTTGGGGACCGCCAGGGGTCGTTAGGGAGGTGCCAGGGGGTGCCCAGCTAAATTATTGATAGTTAGGGACCAAGAAACCAGTCTGTATAGCCTAATCCTAAATGCATACTAAATTAGGGGTCCTTTGAGAACCATGCACTGCTGAAGCATAGATGCAAGCAAGGCATTTGTGTACAGTCTAATGATCGAACTCACAGATGGTGGACCATTTGTGGCATTGCCACTTGCCAGCTTTGACAGCATTTGAAGTGAGTGCTCGTCATTGTATAATGTTTGGACTGCGTCAGATTTGACAAGAGTTAAGAAACACTTGAGAGATAAATGAGAATTGCCTCGCAATTACGAAAGAAATCAGACCCGTCTGAAGTAAGTGGTACTGTACTGTACTGTACTGTACTGTACTGCACTGCACTTTGTAGTACTGTACTGTACTGTACTGTTCTTCGTACTGTACTGTAGTTCACAGTACTGTACTGTACTGTTCTTCGTAGTACTGTACGTTGTGAGCTTGTAGATCTGAGAATATTTGTGTGTGTGTGTGTGTGTGTGTGTGTGTGTTAGGCTGCGAAACAGTGACTCTTGGTGGTGAAAAAAGGTACTTCCGTGCTTAGACATACGGATACAGAGACATACAGGCACACATTGCTGCGTGTAGGAGTGGTTAGCGCCACTCAAAAAGAGAGAAAGGAGTGCATATGTTTGGCTGAAGCAAACATCCCCAACAAGGTGCTCTTGATTTGCAAGAAAGGTAAGAGACCAAGGCACTCTTGCGGAAAATGTCCAAAGCCTTTAATAGTCTGGCTATTGCATGGCAAGAATACAAAATACACCTACGCGTTGCGGCAACAATGCCTTCATCAGGGTGATTAAATCGTTAATCACACTTATTTGTGCAACAATTAATCAACTACTAAAATGTCATGATGGTGAGAACTCCAACAGTAAGGCAGTTACAGTAGGCATTCGCCAAGAAATAGTGTGTGTCTGTGGGTGCGTGCGTGTCTGCGTGCGTGCGTGCTCGCGCATGTGTGCGTGCGGTAGTGCGGTACATTAAGCTATTCACCAAGGCTCCTTGGTTCTAGATCTAGAAGAAAATATATATATATGTTAGCATGATGAGTCAGCAGGATTCAGCCTGAAGGCTACAGAAAATATATATATGTTAGCATGATGAGTCAGCAGGATTCAGCTTGAAGGCTACAGAAAATATATATATTTTAGCACGATGAGTCAGCAGGATTCAGCCTGAAGGCTACAGAAAAAATATATATGTTAGCATGATGAGTCAGCAGGATTCAGCCTGAAGGCTACAGAAAATATATATATGTTAGCACGATGAGTCAGCAGGATTCAGCCTGAAGGCTACAGAAAGAATATATATGTTAGCATGATGAGTCAGCAGGATTCAGCCTGAAGGCTACAGAATAATGATGAGACAGCAGGATTCAGCCTGAAGGCTACAGAATAATGATGAGTCAGCAGGATTCAGCCTGAAGGCTACAGAAAAAATATATATGTTAGCATGATGAGTCAGCAGGATTCAGCCTGAAGGCTACAGAAAATATATATATGTTAGCACGATGAGTCAGCAGGATTCAGCCTGAAGGCTACAGAAAAAATATATGTGTTAGCATGATGAGTCAGCAGGATTCAGCCTGAAGGCTACAGAATAATGATGAGACAGCAGGATTCAGCCTGAAGGCTACAGAATAATGATGAGTCAGCAGGATTCAGCCTGAAGGCTACAGAATAATGATGAGTCAGCAGGATTCAGCCTGAAGGCTACAGAATAATGATGAGTCAGCAGGATTCAGCCTGAAGGCTACAGAATAATGATGAGTCAGCAGGATTCAGCCTGAAGGCTACAGAATAATGAGTCAGCAGGATTCAGCCTGAAGGCTACAGAATAATGATGAGTCAGCAGGATTCAGCCTGAAGGCTACAGAATAATGATGAGTCAGCAGGATTCAGCCTGAAGGCTACAGAATAATGATGAGTCAGCAGGATTCAGCCTGAAGGCTACAGAATAATGATGAGTCAGCAGGATTCAGCCTGAAGGCTACAGAATAATCTTTCTTTCTTTTTTCCCCCTTCTTTGGCAGCCAAATTATGACCTTGGCCTGTTGCTCTGACTGTTGCTACTGAATGTGCACTGGTTGAATCCCATTGCTGGAAAGTAACCAAGTAGATTTACTTAAGTAATGCACTGAACATAAGTACAACTTTGAGGTACAAAACATGTACTCACCCAATTAAGCCATATTTTATACTTTGTCTATTCAAAAATAGCTGAGCATTTTGAATGTTATGAACAATATACTAGAATATTAGAATGTTAGTTCATCTTGTCTACTATCTCTCTGATATCATAGAGGTTGAAATACCACATGATCCAAGAATTTGGTTACTGGGCGACGTTACATTGATCAACACAAATTTCAACAAAGCATACTTTGTGTTACTCGCCAGTACAGCTGCGAAGAAAATCATCTTGGTTAATTGGAAATCTGAAAAATCACCTTCACAGAGACACTGGCTGAATGAGCTTTCATCATACTGTACCCCTGAAAAGATACTGTACAATGTAAGAAGAAGGCCTGCTACTTTTGAAAAAATATGGGGCAGGTTCTTTGAGGTTCTACCTTCAACATCTCCTCTGGGTTGATTTAGTTTGAGTTTTTATTTATATTGTTATTTTCATGTATTTATCCGAGTTGTTGCTGTCAAGAGGTGTTGTGTAAAAAAAGAAAAAAAAAGAAAAGATTATTAGAATGTTGAACAATAACAAACATTTCTTGGAACATTTCACAGCTCTGCTCTGAGCGGTTTCACTTATTTAGGTCGATACACACGCTGTGTGGGCTTGTTGGCTAACACCCTGAACAGGCAGACTTAAACTGGTTCAAATGAGTTCGCTTCGAGATAGGCAATGTTTACAATACATCTAGGTTTTTAGAGCACTATCTCATTGGGATATAGTACTTTGAAGAATGAATTATGTTGCCAGGAATAGAGAATTAGATTAAAAAAAATTGGCTGAGGACTTCCTACTCCCCAATTAAAATATTTCCAGTTTCCAGTTCACAACATCACAGCCAAGACGTGTGTGAGTGTGATGGAGCAACGGCTGAGCTCCATAAAGCCGCTACTCTACTATGGGCAATTATTACAGATAACAAGCTGAAATGCATCACTGCTTCTCAACATAGGGCCTGGCCCTGGGGACCACCAACATTTAGACGTTGAAATTAAAAAAATTATCTTCAAAAATTCAGACAGTTTTCTGAAATACCTATGTTTCTGTATCAGTATGGTGCTCAATATTTCATGTCAAGGACCCCAAACATTATATGTAATTGTCCGCCGACCCCCATCTGAAAATATGGTGTTCCAGGGACCCCCCTCAGAAGCAAAGATTTGAGTTTAAAACGTTCGCTCTGAAAGAATATATATTCAAAGACTTGCGCCACATTTTCACGATTTTTCAAAAATAGCAGATCTACAAGCTCATAGCGAGGCACCGAGTGCCGCGCTATGAGCTTGTAGATCTGCTATTTTTAAATAGCTAAATCATATAACATAATGCTTAAAACACCAAAAAGGGTTCCCGCCCAAAATGGGTTAATGCAGTGGTTCTCAATCTTTTTAGAGGACCCCCAAATTGATGTGTATTTGGCGGCAAACCCCCTTCTGAAAAGGTTTTGTGTCGGGGGCCCCTAGAAGAGAAGATTTATGTAAAACTATATACCCTATTGGCCTGAATATAAGACTATGTTTTTTTTTCTCCAATGGAAATATCCTAAAAAACAAACAGGGTTGTATTATAATGACTATTTGACATTAAATTAGTCTTGAAAAATGGGGGTGGTCTTATAATCATGTCGTCTGATATTCGGTGCAATACGGTATACTGTGTGTGCACGCACACGCACGAAAAACGTGTTGCAGCATTGTGAGCTTGTAGATCTGATGCGCTCGCACACACACGCACACACACACCCGTATTCGGCAAGTGTTTCCATCCCCCCCCCCATTACATTATTTCATTAAGCCACAAAATCCGCCTCCCGAAATACATTTACATTTACATTGAAAGCTTTATGCGCAAAATCCAAAATGTGCATGAAAACTGGTTGATGGAAAACACTCATTTCTAACTTTCTAATTATGGTACATACACTTTATTTCATTTAACTTTAAGGTTTTGTCTGTGTTTACAATTATGAGTTAATACAATATACACCACCACACCCCTTAAATACAAATCTATTGTAAATATTCAAACCACTTTGGTGACTGAGGTTGGGTCTCGGGTGTAAAGAGCAGCATGGCCTCTAGGGGGTGCTACAGTAGCTAGTGGAAAGTAACAATGGCACTACAGAGACATGTCAGCTGGTAGCTTGTTAGCATTTAAGATGCTAATAGAAACCACTAAGGTCAGCTTGACATTTGCCAATAAAAATTGATTTTCTCTTTTAGATTTTTGATCTCATCCCTATTCACTCATCCCCGACCGATCCTTCGGGGGGGAGGGTCAAGAGTTCCACCGATTTCACAAATTCCAATTTAACTCCAGGCTGCGGATGGTCAGTTCATCAATTTAACTGCAGGCTGCGGGTGGTCAGTTCATCAATTCAGGGTCGATGTCATCCAGATGTGTTGTGTATGGAGGGCCCTTTGCCACTAAACCACTGTGTCTCAAAGACTGGGTCGGGGCCCATTTCTGGGTCACGGACCAATTATTTTACCAACGGTTCTCTTCAGCTAAATTATTGCTAGTTGGTAACCAAATGGACCCTTTTACAGGTTTGTAATTCACCATTATGGGTTCATTTCGTTCCACTTCCACACTCTCATAGCTACTGCACCCCAAGTCGTCGGTCCTTGAAACTTTGAGAAGCACTGCTGAAAAATGTCAATGACAAAGCTGATAGGCCTGTCCCTAAATGACCTTTACTGTGACCTCGAAGCTTTGTGTTGTGAGCCATATATCTTTGTTCTGTTCAGCCTCAAGAGACAGCATGGTTGTAAACCACACACACACACACACACACACACACACACACACGCACACGCACGCACGCACAGTGTGTATATAATGCAAAATAAAAAAACGTATTGTCCACAGATGTTTGCAACATCAGCCTACGGTATGTGTGGGTGTGTGTTTAGTTTGTATGCATGTATAGGCTTTTTGGTTATTTAACTGGTTATTAAATAATAATAACCAAAAGGGCGAGGTCACGCTGAAACAACAGAGCTTCTTAATACGGCATCTCCATATAACATAACAGAGATTGTATTATTAGGGCATCGTCTGGGAATGCCCATATATGGCCCTTTTCCCCCCCTTTATTTTAATTGACGTTTTCAGGCCTGAACCAACAGAGCTTCTTTTTTTTTTGTTATGAAATGTTTTTTATTTAAGACAATAAAATCAGAAGAATGGGGGCTGGTACAGAACGTTGACTGGTGGTAGGTCTGCCATGGCCGGTATGATCGGCCGTGCTCCATTGCTAATGGCCTGTCTCCCGCGCAGGCCCCAGTACTGGTGAAACAGTTCATCGAAGACAGGGTCTTGACTTGAGTGAGAGAAGGACTCTGGTTCAATGGTGACAAGATGGTTGAAGTGCCATCTCGATCTTCCGTTGGTAAGAGCTTTGGACTTGTTGGGGAAGTCATGACTTTGGCAGTTATTCACTGTAGCGCCTGGTGTGGTCTGGTAGTCTGGATTGGTCTTGGGCAGGTTTGGATCCGAGGCTGCCGCCCCGTGAAGAGAGTGATTGGGCAGGTTTGTGTCCGAGGTTAACTGCTTGATGTCAGGGCAGGATGAATCTGGTGGCATTGAGGCCATCACCTGGTGCCGCTGGAATGCTTGCGGTGTGGAAGATGTACCGTTTGAAGACTGGTTGTGCTAGGGCTGGCGTTGGGTGCAGCATGTACGTTGAGCCTGCTATGGCTGGAAGTAGCCGAGAGGTCTGCTTGGATGCTGGCGTCGGCTGAGAGTCTGGTGTCAGGTGTGGCTGAGACGTCAGCTGGGAAGCTGGCATTGGGTCCTGCTGGTATGCTGGCTGCTCTGTGGTTGGTAACAAGGGCTGCTGGTCCGCTGGCTGCAGTGAAGGAGGCGTCGGAGGCTGCTGGTCCGCTGGCTGCAGTGAAGGAGGTTGCTGGTACACCTGCTGTGGTGTTGGAGGTTGCTGGTACACCTGCTGTGGTGTTGGAGGTTGCTGGTACACCTGCTGTGGTGTTGGAGGTTGCTGGTACACCTGCTGTGGTGTTGGAGGTTGCTGGTACACCTGCTGTGGTGTCGGAAGCTGCTGGTACACTGGAGGTGTCGGAGGTTGCTGGTACACTGGAGGTGTCGGAGGTTGCTGCTGGTACACTGGAGGTGGTGGCGGATGCTGCTGGTACACTGGAGGTGTCGGATGCTGCTGGTACACTGGAGGTGTCGGAGGTTGCTGGTACACTGGAGGTGTCGGAGGTTGCTGGTACACTGGAGGTGTCGGAGGTTGCTGCTGGTACACTGGAGGTGGTGTCGGATGCTGCTGGTACACTGGAGGTGTCGGAGGTTGCTGCTGGTACACTGGAGGTGTTGGATGCTGCTGGTACACTGGAGGTGACGGAGGTTGCTGGTACACTGGAGGTGTTGGATGCTGCTGGTACACTGGAGGTGACGGAGGTTGCTGCTGGTACACTGGAGGTGGTGTCGGATGCTGCTGGTACACTGGAGGTGTCGGAGGTTGCTGCTGGTACACTGGAGGTGTTGGATGCTGCTGGTACACTGGAGGTGACGGAGGTTGCTGGTACACTGGAGGTGTTGGATGCTGCTGGTACACTGGAGGTGACGGAGGTTGCTGGTACACTGGAGGTGTTGGATGCTGCTGGTACACTGGAGGTGACGGAGGTTGCTGCTGGTACACTGGAGGTGGTGTCGGATGCTGCTGGTACACTGGAGGTGTCGGAGGTTGCTGCTGGTACACTGGAGGTGACGGAGGTTGCTGGTACACTGGAGGTGACGGAGGTTGCTGGTACACTGGAGGTGTTGGATGCTGCTGGTACACTGGAGGTGACGGAGGTTGCTGGTACACTGGAGGTGTTGGATGCTGCTGGTACACTGGAGGTGACGGAGGTTGCTGCTGGTACACTGGAGGTGGTGTCGGATGCTGCTGGTACACTGGAGGTGTCGGAGGTTGCTGCTGGTACACTGGAGGTGACGGAGGTTGCTGCTGGTACACTGGAGGTGGTGTCGGATGCTGCTGGTACACTGGAGGTGTCGGAGGTTGCTGGTACACTGGAGGTGGTGTCGGATGCTGCTGGTACACTGGAGGTGGTGTCGGATGCTGCTGGTACACTGGAGGTGTCGGAGGTTGCTGGTACACTGGAGGTGGTGTCGGATGCTGCTGGTACACTGGAGGTGTCGGAGGTTGCTGGTACACTGGAGGTGGTGTCGGATGCTGCTGGTACACTGGAGGTGTCGGAGGTTGCTGGTACACTGGAGGTGGTGTCGGATGCTGCTGGTACACTGGAGGTGTCGGAGGTTGCTGGTACACTGGAGGTGGTGTCGGATGCTGCTGGTACACTGGAGGTGTCGGAGGTTGCTGGTACACTGGAGGTGGTGTCGGATGCTGCTGGTACACTGGAGGTGTCGGAGGTTGCTGGTACACTGGAGGTGGTGTCGGATGCTGCTGGTACACTGGAGGTGGTGTCGGATGCTGCTGGTACACTGGAGGTGGTGTCGGATGCTGCTGGTACACTGGAGGTGTCGGAGGTTGCTGGTACACTGGAGGTGGTGTCGGATGCTGCTGGTACACTGGAGGTGTCGGAGGTTGCTGGTACACTGGAGGTGGTGTCGGATGCTGCTGGTACACTGGAGGTGGTGTCGGATGCTGCTGGTACACTGGAGGTGGTGTCGGATGCTGCTGGTACACTGGAGGTGTCGGAGGTTGCTGGTACACTGGAGGTGGTGTCGGATGCTGCTGGTACACTGGAGGTGGTGTCGGAGGTTGCTGGTACACTGGAGGTGGTGTCGGATGCTGTTGGTACACTGGAGGTGTCGGAGGTTGCTGCTGGTACACTGGAGGTGTCGGAGGTTGCTGCTGGTACACCGGGTGAGGTGAAGCTGGCGCTGTTTGCCGCTGGTAGGTCAGCTGTGAGGTAACTGGCGTCTGGTGCTGCTGGTAGGCCAGCTCCGGTGGGGCTGGCGCATGGTGCTGCTGGTATGTTGGGTGCTGCTGGTATGTTGGGTGCTGCTGGTATGTTGGGTGCTGCTGGTAACCCAGCTCTGGTACACTGTATCCCAGCTCCAATCTGGATCTTATAATTAATATTAATACAGCACAAGTTGAGAAGTCTATTATTAATCTGGTGTCAGTGAGGTCAGATGTAGATTTGTTGGCCAGCTCCATATATGCAGATGTAGGTGATGATCCAGTCTTCTCCAGACAGCCATATATGGAGTGTGTCATGAGGCGTGATGTGGCGTGACTTGTCACAAGGCGTGACCATAATATGGAGACATAACGTGACACAACACGACTGACAGGAAAATTCAGCAATAGTAATTGCGACTTAAGTCGCAATAATAATAAAGATAAAGGAACAAAGTAACATAAGTACATTTACTCAAGTACTCTCAGAGTCAAATTTTGTTACTTACTTCACTGCAATTATTTGGCAGCTTTAGTTACTAGTTACTTAGTTTGTAGATGTACATTACAGTGTACATCAACCAATTCATACATGGACAAATCGCAGATCTTCAAGCTCACACCCCAAAGCTTTTGTGAGCTTGTAGATTTTCTATTTTTGAGTACATTTATCTTTGTACTGTTCCTAGTTCTGCATAACGTTACGGGAGTAGGCTATTTTTATATTGTGGTATTGATATACTTTTACTTTAATAAAATGAAGAAATCTGAGTACTTCCACTGGGAGCCAGGCAGTGTACAATCCGCTCTGTCTTGCTTTAGACTGATAAAGTATTTAACAATGACATTTAATACTGCAATTTCTACACATTATACTGACTGAGTGAACATCCAGAGATAGTGGCAGACTCTCATTATAGGGTTAGAGTTAATCCCAGCAGCTATATCGTCGCTGTTGGACAGAAACCTTGTATCAACGTATTTTAACTTGCTGTTTTTTCGTAAGCTACTTGATCATACTACAGCGTAACATTATTATTTATTTTATTATTATTATTATACTACAGCGTAACACACAAAAGCATAAAAAAAACTAGTACAAGCCGGCGTACTTGGAAGAGGATCTACAACATTTTGAGCAGCAGTGGATCAGCGGTAGAGTGGCCTGTAGAGCAGCAGTGGCTCAGCGGTAGAGTGGCCTGTAGAACAGCAGTGGCTCAGCGGTAGAGTGGCCTGTAGAACAGCAGTGGCTCAGCGGTAGAGTGGCCTGTAGAACAGCAGTGGCTCAGCGGTAGAGTGGCCTGTAGAACAGCAGTGACTCAGCAGTAGAGTGGCCTGTAGAACAGCAGTGGATCAGCGGTAGAGTGGCCTGTAGAGCAGCAGTGGATCAGCGGTAGAGTGGCCTGTAGAGCAGCAGTGGATCAGCGGTAGAGTGGCCTGTAGAGCAGCAGTGGATCAGCGGTAGAGTGGCCTGTAGAGCAGCAGTGGATCAGCGGTAGAGTGGCCTGTAGAGCAGCAGTGGATCAGCGGTAGAGTGGCCTGTAGAGCAGCAGTGGTTCAGCGGTAGAGTGGCCTGTAGAGCAGCAGTGGATCAGCGGTAGAGTGACCTGTAGAGCAGCAGTGGCTCAGCGGTAGAGTGGCCTGTAGAGCAGCAGTGGCTCAGCGGTAGAGTGGCCTGTAGAGCAGCAGTGGCTCAGCGGTAGAGTGGCCTGTAGAGCAGCAGTGGATCAGCGGTAGAGTGGCCTGTAGAGCAGCAGTGGCTCAGCGGTAGAGTGGCCTGTAGAGCAGCAGTGGATCAGCGGTAGAGTGGCCTGTAGAGCAGCAGTGGATCAGCGGTAGAGTGGCCTGTAGAGCAGCAGTGGCTCAGCGGTAGAGTGGCCTGTAGAGCAGCAGTGGATCAGCGGTAGAGTGGCCTGTAGAGCAGCAGTGGATCAGCGGTAGAGTGGCCTGTAGAACAGCAGTGGCTCAGCGGTAGAGTGGCCTGTAGAGCAGCAGTGGCTCAGCGGTAGAGTGGCCTGTAGAGCAGCAGTGGATCAGCGGTAGAGTGGCCTGTAGAACAGCAGTGGCTCAGCGGTAGAGTGGCCTGTAGAGCAGCAGTGGTTCAGCGGTAGAGTGGCCTGTAGAGCAGCAGTGGCTCAGCGGTAGAGTGGCCTGTAGAGCAGCAGTGGCTCAGCGGTAGAGTGGCCTGTAGAGCAGCAGTGGCTCAGCGGTAGAGTGGCCTGTAGAACAGCAGTGGCTCAGCGGTAGAGTGGCCTGTAGAACAGCAGTGGATCAGCGGTAGAGTGGCCTGTAGAGCAGCAGTGGCTCAGCGGTAGAGTGGCCTGTAGAACAGCAGTGGCTCAGCGGTAGAGTGACCTGTAGAGCAGCAGTGGCTCAGCGGTAGAGTGGCCTGTAGAGCAGCAGTGGCTCAGCGGTAGAGTGGCCTGTAGAGCAGCAGTGGCTCAGCGGTAGAGTGGCCTGTAGAGCAGCAGTGGCTCAGCGGTAGAGTGGCCTGTAGAGCAGCAGTGGCTCAGCGGTAGAGTGGCCTGTAGAACAGCAGTGGCTCAGCGGTAGAGTGGCCTGTAGAGCAGCAGTGGCTCAGCGGTAGAGTGGCCTGTAGAGCAGCAGTGGATCAGCGGTAGAGTGGCCTGTAGAGCAGCAGTGGCTCAGCGGTAGAGTGGCCTGTAGAACAGCAGTGGCTCAGCGGTAGAGTGGCCTGTAGAACAGCAGTGACTCAGCAGTAGAGTGGCCTGTAGAACAGCAGTGGCTCAGCGGTAGAGTGGCCTGTAGAACAGCAGTGGATCAGCGGTAGAGTGGCCTGTAGAGCAGCAGTGGATCAGCGGTAGAGTGGCCTGTAGAGCAGCAGTGGATCAGCGGTAGAGTGGCCTGTAGAGCAGCAGTGGATCAGCGGTAGAGTGGCCTGTAGAGCAGCAGTGGATCAGCGGTAGAGTGGCCTGTAGAGCAGCAGTGGATCAGCGGTAGAGTGGCCTGTAGAGCAGCAGTGGTTCAGCGGTAGAGTGGCCTGTAGAGCAGCAGTGGATCAGCGGTAGAGTGACCTGTAGAGCAGCAGTGGCTCAGCGGTAGAGTGGCCTGTAGAGCAGCAGTGGCTCAGCGGTAGAGTGGCCTGTAGAGCAGCAGTGGCTCAGCGGTAGAGTGGCCTGTAGAGCAGCAGTGGATCAGCGGTAGAGTGGCCTGTAGAGCAGCAGTGGCTCAGCGGTAGAGTGGCCTGTAGAGCAGCAGTGGATCAGCGGTAGAGTGGCCTGTAGAGCAGCAGTGGATCAGCGGTAGAGTGGCCTGTAGAGCAGCAGTGGCTCAGCGGTAGAGTGGCCTGTAGAGCAGCAGTGGATCAGCGGTAGAGTGGCCTGTAGAGCAGCAGTGGATCAGCGGTAGAGTGGCCTGTAGAACAGCAGTGGCTCAGCGGTAGAGTGGCCTGTAGAGCAGCAGTGGCTCAGCGGTAGAGTGGCCTGTAGAGCAGCAGTGGATCAGCGGTAGAGTGGCCTGTAGAACAGCAGTGGCTCAGCGGTAGAGTGGCCTGTAGAGCAGCAGTGGTTCAGCGGTAGAGTGGCCTGTAGAGCAGCAGTGGCTCAGCGGTAGAGTGGCCTGTAGAGCAGCAGTGGCTCAGCGGTAGAGTGGCCTGTAGAGCAGCAGTGGCTCAGCGGTAGAGTGGCCTGTAGAACAGCAGTGGCTCAGCGGTAGAGTGGCCTGTAGAACAGCAGTGGATCAGCGGTAGAGTGGCCTGTAGAGCAGCAGTGGCTCAGCGGTAGAGTGGCCTGTAGAACAGCAGTGGCTCAGCGGTAGAGTGACCTGTAGAGCAGCAGTGGCTCAGCGGTAGAGTGGCCTGTAGAGCAGCAGTGGCTCAGCGGTAGAGTGGCCTGTAGAGCAGCAGTGGCTCAGCGGTAGAGTGGCCTGTAGAGCAGCAGTGGCTCAGCGGTAGAGTGGCCTGTAGAGCAGCAGTGGCTCAGCGGTAGAGTGGCCTGTAGAACAGCAGTGGCTCAGCGGTAGAGTGGCCTGTAGAGCAGCAGTGGCTCAGCGGTAGAGTGGCCTGTAGAGCAGCAGTGGATCAGCGGTAGAGTGGCCTGTAGAGCAGCAGTGGCTCAGCGGTAGAGTGGCCTGTAGAACAGCAGTGGCTCAGCGGTAGAGTGGCCTGTAGAGCAGCAGTGGATCAGCGGTAGAGTGGCCTGTAGAGCAGCAGTGGCTCAGCGGTAGAGTGGCCTGTAGAGCAGCAGTGGATCAGCGGTAGAGTGGCCTGTAGAGCAGCAGTGGCTCAGCGGTAGAGTGGCCTGTAGAGCAGCAGTGGTTCAGCGGTAGAGTGGCCTGTAGAGCAGCAGTGGCTCAGCGGTAGAGTGGCCTGTAGAGCAGCAGTGGATCAGCGGTAGAGTGGCCTGTAGAACAGCAGTGGATCAGCGGTAGAGTGGCCTGTAGAGCAGCAGTGGCTCAGCGGTAGAGTGGCCTGTAGAACAGCAGTGGCTCAGCGGTAGAGTGGCCTGTAGAACAGCAGTGGATCAGCGGTAGAGTGGCCTGTAGAGCAGCAGTGGTTCAGCGGTAGAGTGGCCTGTAGAACAGCAGTGGCTCAGCGGTAGAGTGGCCTGTAGAACAGCAGTGGCTCAGCGGTAGAGTGGCCTGTAGAACAGCAGTGGATCAGCGGTAGAGTGGCCTGTAGAGCAGCAGTGGCTCAGCGGTAGAGTGGCCTGTAGAGCAGCAGTGGCTCAGCGGTAGAGTGGCCTGTAGAGCAGCAGTGGCTCAGCGGTAGAGTGGCCTGTAGAACAGCAGTGGATCAGCGGTAGAGTGGCCTGTAGAGCAGCAGTGGCTCAGCGGTAGAGTGGCCTGTAGAACAGCAGTGGCTCAGCGGTAGAGTGGCCTGTAGAGCAGCAGTGGCTCAGCGGTAGTGGCCTGTAGAACAGCAGTGGATCAGCGGTAGAGTGGCCTGTAGAGCAGCAGTGGCTCAGCGGTAGAGTGGCCTGTAGAACAGCAGTGGATCAGCGGTAGAGTGGCCTGTAGAACAGCAGTGGATCAGCGGTAGAGTGGCCTGTAGAACAGCAGTGGCTCAGCGGTAGAGTGGCCTGTAGAGCAGCAGTGGATCAGCGGTAGAGTGGCCTGTAGAACAGCAGTGGCTCAGCGGTAGAGTGGCCTGTAGAACAGCAGTGGCTCAGCGGTAGAGTGGCCTGTAGAACAGCAGTGGCTCAGCGGTAGAGTGGCCTGTAGAGCAGCAGTGGCTCAGCGGTAGAGTGGCCTGTAGAGCAGCAGTGGCTCAGCGGTAGAGTGGCCTGTAGAGCAGCAGTGGCTCAGCGGTAGAGTGGCCTGTAGAACAGCAGTGGCTCAGCGGTAGAGTGGCCTGTAGAACAGCAGTGGCTCAGCGGTAGAGTGGCCTGTAGAGCAGCAGTGGCTCAGCGGTAGAGTGGCCTGTAGAGCAGCAGTGGATCAGCGGTAGAGTGGCCTGTAGAGCAGCAGTGGCTCAGCGGTAGAGTGGCCTGTAGAACAGCAGTGGCTCAGCGGTAGAGTGGCCTGTAGAGCAGCAGTGGATCAGCGGTAGAGTGGCCTGTAGAGCAGCAGTGGCTCAGCGGTAGAGTGGCCTGTAGAGCAGCAGTGGATCAGCGGTAGAGTGGCCTGTAGAGCAGCAGTGGCTCAGCGGTAGAGTGGCCTGTAGAGCAGCAGTGGTTCAGCGGTAGAGTGGCCTGTAGAGCAGCAGTGGCTCAGCGGTAGAGTGGCCTGTAGAGCAGCAGTGGATCAGCGGTAGAGTGGCCTGTAGAACAGCAGTGGATCAGCGGTAGAGTGGCCTGTAGAGCAGCAGTGGCTCAGCGGTAGAGTGGCCTGTAGAACAGCAGTGGCTCAGCGGTAGAGTGGCCTGTAGAACAGCAGTGGATCAGCGGTAGAGTGGCCTGTAGAGCAGCAGTGGTTCAGCGGTAGAGTGGCCTGTAGAACAGCAGTGGCTCAGCGGTAGAGTGGCCTGTAGAACAGCAGTGGCTCAGCGGTAGAGTGGCCTGTAGAACAGCAGTGGATCAGCGGTAGAGTGGCCTGTAGAGCAGCAGTGGCTCAGCGGTAGAGTGGCCTGTAGAGCAGCAGTGGCTCAGCGGTAGAGTGGCCTGTAGAGCAGCAGTGGCTCAGCGGTAGAGTGGCCTGTAGAACAGCAGTGGATCAGCGGTAGAGTGGCCTGTAGAGCAGCAGTGGCTCAGCGGTAGAGTGGCCTGTAGAACAGCAGTGGCTCAGCGGTAGAGTGGCCTGTAGAGCAGCAGTGGCTCAGCGGTAGTGGCCTGTAGAACAGCAGTGGATCAGCGGTAGAGTGGCCTGTAGAGCAGCAGTGGCTCAGCGGTAGAGTGGCCTGTAGAACAGCAGTGGATCAGCGGTAGAGTGGCCTGTAGAACAGCAGTGGATCAGCGGTAGAGTGGCCTGTAGAACAGCAGTGGCTCAGCGGTAGAGTGGCCTGTAGAGCAGCAGTGGATCAGCGGTAGAGTGGCCTGTAGAACAGCAGTGGCTCAGCGGTAGAGTGGCCTGTAGAGCAGCAGTGGCTCAGCGGTAGAGTGGCCTGTAGAGCAGCAGTGGCTCAGCGGTAGAGTGGCCTGTAGAGCAGCAGTGGATCAGCGGTAGAGTGGCCTGTAGAGCAGCAGTGGCTCAGCGGTAGAGTGGCCTGTAGAGCAGCAGTGGCTCAGCGGTAGAGTGGCCTGTAGAGCAGCAGTGGCTCAGCGGTAGAGTGGCCTGTAGAACAGCAGTGGCTCAGCGGTAGAGTGGCCTGTAGAGCAGCAGTGGCTCAGCGGTAGAGTGGCCTGTAGAGCAGCAGTGTATCAGCGGTAGAGTGGCCTGTAGAGCAGCAGTGGCTCAGCGGTAGAGTGGCCTGTAGAGCAGCAGTGTATCAGCGGTAGAGTGGCCTGTAGAACAGCAGTGGCTCAGCGGTAGAGTGGCCTGTAGAGCAGCAGTGGCTCAGCGGTAGAGTGGCCTGTAGAGCAGCAGTGTATCAGCGGTAGAGTGGCCTGTAGAGCAGCAGTGGCTCAGCGGTAGAGTGGCCTGTAGAGCAGCAGTGTATCAGCGGTAGAGTGGCCTGTAGAACAGCAGTGGCTCAGCGGTAGAGTGGCCTGTAGAGCAGCAGTGGATCAGCGGTAGAGTAATAGTAGATCGCCACGCGTCACGTTTGACGCCTCATTATGTCAGCGCACCGGACAGAATATGTGGAGCCTACTGTACTGTATGTGGACACACACGGCCCTTGGACAGAATATGTGGAGCCTACTGTATGTGGACATTTGGTTAACAACTATCCTTTTAGCTGGGGACCACCTGGAGCCCCTCAGGGACCACTGGTGGTCCACAGACAATTGGTTGACATCCACTGCTTTAGCAGTTCATGCAATAATTTTACATGATTAGATTCCAGCATTTGTTTTGTGGGGGTTAAGGAAACTTATATTTTAATATATTTAAAGATTATAGCCCACTCAATATACCAATTTAAATAACTTTAAAGAGCTAATAAAAGCCACGGTACCTTGGACACACGGTACCTTGGACAGAATATGTGGAGCCTACTGTATGTGGACACACAGACGGTCCCTTGGCCATAACTTTAACTGTAGGTTGTTGATTCCTTTCGAATAAAGTAAACAAATCAAAAACTTTATAATTTATAGTGTGATGTGTCAACAACACACTAGGGGTGTTCTCAAAAAATATTCAGTGAGATACAATCTGTCACATTAAATATGAATGTACCAGACAAAAGTTTGGAGAAAAGGAATATATTTGAAGTATAGGCTAGCTCACAATGTTCTGACATTTCATGGAATGGATACCGTCGCTGTCGGGTGTGTTAACTTTTCAGGAAATGGGCTCTATTTTCGCCAGTGGTAAACCCCATATCCCTAAATTTTTTCTTAAATTGTTCAACTCACCGATCTACATCAAAACGTTGTGAGCTTGTAGATCGGCTATTTGAACTATCCAAAAATGTTTTTCAAAATAGTAAAACAGGCGAAGAAGTTTAATTGAGGGATAAGGGGTTTAGCACTAACGAAAATAGAACCCTGTTCCAATTGATCCAACATTATTATTAATTTTAGTCACAAGAAAATGATACTGTACTGAGCTGCATTGAACTGTATGGAGCAACAATGTGTTGATTTCGTCGACAAAAGCTATGATGAAAAATGTTCGTCGACTACCTTTTTAAAACGAAGCTATGTATCTATGATGACTAAAGCTAAGACTATAAATTCACAATTTCGTCAACAAATTAAAAACTAGACTATTGTGGAAAGAGATCCAGACATCCAGTAGAAGACAAGTCATTTTATGCTTGGTTGTGTGCAGGTGCCACTCTCCGGAAATAGCCGATCTACAAGCTCACAACGTGTTGCAGCATTGTGAGCTTGTAGATCTGATATTTTTGGCACACAGCCGAGTATAAATCAGGCCTTTCGACACCATCATGGTCCGCCAAAATACATTTTAGTCGACTAAATCAACTCTAGATTTAATCGAGGAGCACGGATCTGCCCCAGACTATAGCCACACACCTGCATACTGTACGCCAATAGTTCCCAAAATGTGATATGTATATTACTGTCTTGGCAAAATGAATAGCCTGTTACACTAGTCATTATTGGGGAAAGTAATAATATTACAGTAATATATTACTGAGTAACGCGTTACTGCCCAAAACTGGTCACATAGCACCAACTTCAAAACTATCATTTTCATCTGAATTTGGCAGTTATTTATTTATTTTATAATTTTTACTAAAAAGCAAAGCTTTTAAATAAAGATTTTGACAGGATGAGTGACTTCAAATGAGTTGCAGTGAGATCTGACAGATTTGTGAAGAGCAAAGTAACAGATGGCAGATTAAATATGCTTTTGTTAACTCACTTCTGACTTGCTGCCACAATGATCTGGATTCTGGAGCGTGCGCACGCACAGTCACGCACACACACGCACACACACGCACAGTCACGCACACACACGCACGCAGTGAACACTTCATTTCGCCGACTATGAAGATGTTTGTCGACTACCTTTTCTCACGGACTAAAACTACATAAAAACTAAGCTATGATGACTAAAACTAAGACAAATTATATTGACAATTTTGCCAACAAATAAAAACGAGACTAAAATCTTAGGGAGGGACTAGTGGAGAAGAGCTCCAGTAGAACGGGTGCTGCGCTCTGAAAATAGACGATCTACAAGCTCACAACGTGCCGCAGCACAATGCGTTGTGAGCTTGTAGATCGGCTACTTTCAGCATGCAAGTAAGTGTACAATAAGCATTAGTTTACCATCATGGCATGCCAAAATTCTGTGTTTGTGGCCCACCCATGTGTTAAGTGGTCAGATGGGTGGGCTTGAGCATGTTTACTTAAATGATCAATCATTCGATTGTGTTCTGCACTGGATCAATGGATCATAGTACAATTTAATTCTTATTTATCAATATCACAATTAACTTTTTTTTTTATAGATAATGTTTAATATTATCATTCAAATCTGAGTGCTTTGGCATTGGAGGCCCACTAACATAAATCCTCACGCCAGTGGGCCCCAGCCCACAGGTTGGGAATCACTTGAAATCAAATTAATTCAGTTTGGAAAGCAAACTGTTCACGAGCAGGAGCACCTGTGCCTGTGCTTATAGTGGCTGATCCCAGAACAGTATGCAGTAACATGAGCCATGACCCCCTTGAGTTGATCACGTGCTTTGCAGCCCAAGACAATACAATGCATTGGTTGATTTGGTTCAGAACGTTTCCTAATGAGGTTTATCTCCTTAGACCTCACCCCACTGCTTCGCTTCCTTCTGTTCTGCTTGTTGCAAGTCGGGCCTTTAAGGGCCTTTAAATAATATTCCATTGTGTTAACCCCGTAGATGAAATAATGGAAAAGATAAACATAGTTTTCCTGTGCTCCCTGCATGTGTACCAAAGGAAGGACACCTGGGGATCCAAATGTATAACTGTAGCCGGGATTCCTGGAGGTTTTCACCCTGCCAGCCAGAATGATTAAATGTATGTTTCTAGTTAACGCGCAAGTGTGCTTCTCACAAGAGGATGGAGAAACATGTTTGTTGGGATCCATGTACTCAAATGAGTATTAAATCTTATTCTTATTCGGTAATCATATTCTGTACTTCTACTTCAAGTAGCTATAAGCAATATAGTGTATCATTATTTTTTTACTTTGTGTTTTTGGCCAGCAATGGGTAAAACGCTCCCAAAGCTCTGTCTGTGACTCATCTAGGAGGCACAATGTGCATTCAAAGATTTTCCTAGAAGCTTTGTTATTGGTCGATTTCCCTGTCTACTTCATGATTGGTTAGTCATTTCAGCAGGGTTTTATTTTGTGTTTTTTTTCTTTTTCTTTTTTCTTACCAAAGGCAAATATTTATACTAGCATCATGACACGTTGTGAGCTTGTAGATCAGTATTTACGGTTTTGCATAAATGTGGTTTACTTCAGTAGGCCTACTATAAGTATACTTTAATGCACATTTTAATGTATTGGGATTTGGGACTTTTACTTCAGTAAAAAATAATAATCTTCCAACACTGCAACCCATGATACTTTAGGCACCACTGCCATAGGCATTACAATAAACCCATGATACTTTAGGCACCACTGCCATAGGCATTACAGTAAACCCATGATACTTTAGGCACCACTGCCATAGGCATTACAATAAACGTATTCCACCTCAAAGTGTTTCGCTGACGCGGCACTTTATGCTGGACCAACTAGCAAAATAAAGAAATAAATCTGAACAGAAGTGAGCAAAGACAAAACAGAACAGAACAGAATGAAGCGAAACCAACTGAACAACTTAACTTTAATTTCCAGTGCTGTGATATTTTATAGTCGATAACTGAAAAGGCTGAAGATGTTTCTTGCGCGATGATGACAAGCAGTGTCGGGTCTGGCCTGTTTAATGAGGCTACAGATATGGTTAGTTCCCACAGCACTTGGCAAACACTTCACACAGAATACTTCACAAAACAAACACAAACACTTCACACTCAGAATACTTCCAGGTAGTCTGAAGTGCATTTTTTATTCAAGGTATAACCACATGAATCCTAGTGTCCCTATTTTGGGGTGAATATTCGGCAAAAATACCAGATCTACAAGCTTAAGGTGACTATTTTCATAACTGAGAAACTGACAAATCGAATTTTGTTTGTTGTTTTGTTGTTCTTATTTAATCTGAATCCTGTGTGACCTCTGATTAAGTGATTATATCAAATTGGCATCCCGTCCTAAAATATTCTTTTCTTGAAAGTGCCTTACGCTGACCCACATTGGTTATTGAACATGTGCAACCTGCAAGTTGGCCTTCAACAGAGCTCTGTGGCTTGGGGGGGAGGGAAAACGTGATTGATTACTGTATACCTTGAGAGATGCTATTCTCTTTAAAAACAGGGTTAATCACATTTACAGTAGAGGCACTGTAAATGTGATTGGATGAGGGTTACAGCTCTGCATCACTTGATTGGCCTGGAGGTTCACTCTCTCCTTGCACACACACACACGCAGTGCCACGCACGCACGCACAGTCACACACGCACCTCCATCTCCTCCTATCCGCTCCCTTGAAGCAAATCAAATTCAATTCATCAAACCGACCTTGAGTTCCTCTTAGAGCGAAAAGTGTGTATGTGAAACTGTGTGTGTGTGTGTGTGTGTGTGTGTGTGTGTGTGTGTGTGTGTGTGTGTGAGAGAGAGACAGAGACAGAGACAGAGACACAGAGAGAGAGAGAGAGAGAGAGAGAGAGAGAGAGACAGTGTAAATGGGCACATGTCCAGAGATTCTATAAATAATGCATTCTACAATCTATCCTACAAAGTCACGACTGGGAGCAGAGGGAGAGAGAGAGAGAGAGAGAGAGAGAGAGAGAGAGAGAGAGAGGGGGGGGGGGGGCTAAACAGGGAGTGGGGGGGAGAAAGAGTAGAACAGAGGAATAGAGATATTTTATGAGAAGATGGCTGTCTGTGTGACCTTGGTAATGTGCAAAAAAAGTGAAAAGTGGAATTGAAGCAGCTATAACTCTGTAGGCTATAGTGTGTTTGCTCTACTGTAATCACACTGTATCACACACATTGGCCCTACTGTAATCACACTGTATCACACACATTAGCCCTACTGTAATCACACTATCACACACATTAACTCTGTAGGCTATAGTGTGTTTGCTCTACTGTAATCACACTGTATCACACACATTAGCCCTACTGTAATCACACTGTATCACACACATTAGCCCTACTGTAATCACACTGTATCACACACATTAGCCCTACTGTAATCACACTGTATCACACACATTAGCCCTACTGTAATCACACTGTATCACACACATTAGCCCTACTGTAATCACACTGTATCACACACATTAGCCCTACTGTAATCACACTGTATCACACACATTAGCCCTACTGTAATCACACTGTATCACACACATTAGCCCTACTGTAATCACACTGTATCACACACATTAGCCCATGGTAAGAAATTAACCGTTGTTTCTCAGGGCTTTTTGTTTTTTTGCCCCACCTCCCCTCAACTGATACTTTTTGGGGGAATTTGGCGAGAGGGGAGGGGGGGGGGCCGATTTGATATGCAGTGCTCACATTACAGTATGTTCCCAGTCAGCACTCTCCAAATAGCATGTTCTCCAACTACGGTACATATCAACTATTTTAAGAATATTTTATGAAAATCTTCTAAATCCTCCAGTTTTCTGAAATTAATATTTTCACGATTTTTCAAAAATAGCAGACCTACAAGCTCTTAGCAGACCTACAAGATCTTCAAGCGCGCCACATGGTGGCGCGCTTGAAGATCTGTTATTTTTCAATAGCTAAATTATAACATGTTTAAAACACCAAAAGGGGTTCCCGCTCAAATTGATTTAATATGTCTTTTACTTACAACTCATTTTCATAATATGTTTGATAATGCAATGTTAATTAATGTTAATGCCTCCAGATATTTACACAATTACAAAACTGTGGAGGGCTTTTTTCTGAGCCCCTTAAATTATTTTTGGGGGCATTTAGTAATTGTTTGAGTGCATTTTGCCCCAAAGACCCTGTTAATATCAAACCCCCGAAATGCACAGAATATAATTCATCTACAAAAAATGCATTCTGCAACCGAGACATGTTTTATATTCCTGCACACATGGTCTTTGCTCTCTCTCCTGTGCTTTAGCAAAGTACCAAACTGTTGGCTGTCCTTTGTGTGTCCCTCTTGAGTCTTGTAGGGCATTATTCACGGACGTTTAAATATGGATATCGTCTCTGACTGTCCAAGGCGTTTCACGATTCAAATTCAAAAATAGAAAAAGTACCAGATATGCAAGCTCAAAACTTCCAGACGTTGTAGTATGTAAGTTAATTTACGTAAAAAACTAAAAGTTAGGATATGGGGGATAAGAGGTTTCTGCCCGACAACAATTATATACAATGTTTTCCTGGCTCAACGAGAGCGGCCAAATCATCCTGACCAGACAGAATCTAAAAATTTACTTTTGTTTCTGGGCTCCGATCCTGGGTGAGCCAGTGTTCTAACTCTGTTCATTTGGATGTGGAACAGCAGGTGAATGCCATGCACTGCCTGGCTGAATGAGAATGGAGGCAGCAGCGAGGCTGCCTGGGTCCTGGGAGACCGCAGTCCAGAATCACTGGCGTCTACACAACGGAAGAGACACTAGCAATGCTGAATGCCAAATGGACTGCATTCTAGTGCTGTCATCTCCACATTTTAACTTTTTGTGATTTGTTTCTCAAACATTATACGTCCTGCTTGGTCATACAGTACAACAGCGTCAAATACAGAGACATACACGGCCACGCTGCTCAACAGCGCCCCTTTAGTTCACCCAGCGGTATTGCAGCTGTCCGTACTCAAACATACATACAGTAGTACATAGTACATACATACATACGGACAGACACACAGCTGTTCATTGGAGCGGTTAGGCACCACTCAAAAGTTATAATACAAAAGTAGCAGATCTACAAGCGGCACGTTTTGAGCTTTTCGGTCGGCTACTTTTTAATTTGAATCCTGAAAAGAAACAGTTTTGGACATATGAGGTTTCACCCAACAGAGAAGATTTATATAGTGCTGCTCTAGTCTTATATAGAATAGAAATACTTAATTAATCCCCGGAAGAAAATTATATTTAAAAACATGCGCGCGCACGCAAGTACGTGGAAGCACGAGCGATCATACGTTTACACCTGGCAACAAAGTGGCCGACGTGCATGGTCAGCGCGTTATCATGACATGAGACTATCTGGGATTTCGGATAATGACATATTAATGTGACGTGACATTAAATAAAACATAAAACGTGACGTTTTAATCACTAAACTTAAGCCTCATATTATAGTTTATAGATATATAAACTATAATATATACTTTCAACTATTTTCAAAAAGTGAAAATAACAGATCTGCACTTTGGCTATTTTAGCTATTTTTTTAAATGTTCAATACAATTTTGAATTGATGAATAAATAAATAATAACCACAATATCTATAGAGGTATTTAGTACAAAATAGTATAAATATTGTCCACATTGCCCAGCCCGGCACGGCCTACACTTCAGGAACAGTTCGGGTTTAAGGTTTGTTGCTCAAGGACACTTTGGACACGATGCTGCAGGGAGGGGCCGGGGTCAAACCTCCTCCTGAGCCACTAAAGGGCATGCATAAACCCACAGAATAATTACAGGCAGTGGTGTACCGTAACTAAGTACATTTACCTAAGTACTGTACTTAAGTAAAGTGCAAATACCTCAAAATTGTACTTGAGTATTTCCAACTTCAAATACTTTTATCTTCCTTGGTCACGTCTCTAACAACATGTACCTGCAGGTGCGTCTTATGTGGGACTGGGACTGAATGTTTTAAATATCAATCAACAAAACAATAGGAGTTCAAGAGCTAATCAAAATCTACAATTTAAGGCCTGTGCCGTGGCTCAGCGTTCCAGGCACCTTGGCCGGTAGTCCGGGTTCGACTCCCGATCCCGACGGCCTTTACTGCATGTCACTCCCCCCCAAAGTATAGAGGGTATGCGCATGCATAAAGGACCGGTAAGTGGCAAATCGAGTGGCAAAGTGAGTTTAACGTTGTTTAATACAATAAGATGGGCCTTTTCTTTGTGGATGCATGGGGTATGGGCTGTCAAGGCCAGAAAGTCGTTTTTTTCCACTCAGTAGGCATTCCCGCAGAACTTCCGGGTACACCCTATAAAATAACTCTTAACTGGATAATCAGGGAGCAGAATTTAAATCCTATCCGCATCCACATGTCACGCTGGGAGCCATTTCATTTCTTCAACAGCATTAGAGTGTAATGGAGTGATTCTCAACATGATCCTGCATACCGATACAGGACCACCTCCATCCACTTGGACACACACACACACACACACACACACACACACACACACACACACACACACACACACACACACACACACACACACACACACACACACACACACAGTAACAAAGATAGCAGAGACAGAGAGGTAGGGAGTTAACAATAAAGTGATCCAGAGTGACAGATTGCAATGACTCTTGAACGTCTGTCTGTCTGTCTGTCCTTTTGGTTAAATTGTAAATTAATGCTCAGAGGTGGACGTGACACCTTCTCGTGTGTTCCGCCGCCAACAAGACTCAGACTGTAGCTCAAAGAGAACACTCTGAACTCCCGGTGGTCCTTTGTAATGGAATACAACGGAAACACACGCTAGCTCCAGCTCCCACAGTATGAAATACACGCTAGCTCCAGCTCCCACAGTATGCCAATATGGAACACTGCCAGTGGATTACTGCATTTCAGTGCAAGTGGGAAAGTCGCTCAAAGAATGAGAGAGCATTGCATACAAAAACCCGTACCTTCTACATCTTGGGGTGCAAGAGGTACCCTTTTCACATTGACCAATTATAGCACCACCAGGAGGCCACAACCTGACCTGCCCTGGTGGAGACCTGTCCTATTATAGCGCCACCAGGAGGCCACAACCTGACCTGCCCTGGTGGAGACCTGTCCTATTATAGCGCCACCAGGAGGCCACAACCTGACCTGCCCTGGTGGAGACCTGTGCCCCGAGGGGCACTTTATCTAGATTTACATGAAAGTTGGTGGTAATGGTATATGAAAGTGGTTAAGTGTGGGTTTTTTATAAAATTATGAACCAATGAAAAGTATTAACAAGAGCTTGTAACTAAATAATCGCAACATTGAGGCATTGGAACACAGGTTATTTTTTTCCATTTCCTGCATGAAAGTAACCGTTTAAGGTTTTCATATACAGTATATGCTCACCATGGGCCCCTGGCAGAAATTGCTGGCTCTTACAGAATGTGTCCTTTGTATTCAAAATAACTGCCACCCATTAGGGGATAAACAGGCAGGAACAACAATGGCTAGACATTCTGCTGTCTATGAATTACTCGGCTGTAACATTTTCCCAGGTGTGACATTAGAGGAGTACACTACACACATACAATGGCTTCTATCCATTATTAAAGCCCGCCAGCTCTTTCCCTCCGTAGGGATTTAAATAAGGGATTTATATCTGCCAACGCTAAAATATAAAGTGACAGATACTTTGGCGGTTTTAACAGTTTAATCATGATTGTTTCAAAGAGTATATTGTAATGTATGTTTAACGTATTAATCTGTAAATGTGAGAGGACCTCAATGGAAATGAGTCCCTGGACTTTCTTGTGAAAATCCACATGGGTACCCATGTGGTTTTTAATGCATTTCAGTTTTCAAAAAAATCTAATCAAAATGTCTGTTCATATAGTACAGTACAGTGCCTCAGTGTCTCTGAAAGGTAACGGACAATCAAGCACACTTTCCCAAGAACCTCCATAAGCGTCTCCACTAATCAGAGAAATGTGAGTGCTCTAAAAGCTTTGTGAGAAACCGTACACCTGGCTCCATGGGGCTCGCTTTGGCATTAATATGAAGAAAGAGTCTCCTGTAAAGTGCTTGATAGGAAAGAACTAGAGCTGAGCCGTTATCTTATTAGGATATCAGTTGTGCCGCAGGTCTGCTGGTGAGTCATCACGATCCAATGAGGATTAAACCCCTTGTGTTCATGGGGGGAAATTATGCTTAACCCATTTTGGGCGGGAACCCCTTTTGGTGTTTTAAACATCATGTTATAATTTCGCTACGAGCTTGTAGGTCTGCTATTTTTGAAAAATCGTGAAAATATTTTTATTTCGAGGTCAGGCCTAAATGGGTTAAAGTACAGGATGTATACATTAATATAATACTGCATAGGCATGCATTCACAATGGTACTGTATGCGTGCAATGGTGCAGGATTGCAATTATTCATGCCCACAGCCCCTTGGGCCATACAGCACTCTCTGTGTGTCTCTCTCGCGCACACACACACACACACACACACACACACACACACACACACACACACACACACACACACACACACACACACACACACACACACACACACACACACACACACACACACACACACACACACACACACACACACACACACACACTACACCTGGAGTTATGAGAGAGCAGAGAGAGTGAATCACAGTCAAGCAGATGTTGCTGTGTCGGCATTAAATCTGTCCTCATCATCACACCGTTACATCATTACTGTAAATCAATATACCAGGTTATCAAAAACATATCTGATTCTCCATTTCTCTACATTTTTATAGTGTAGCAACCTCTCCTTTTCCTATTCACACACACCCTCCCCGCTGTTCGTCTCTTCTTTTGCCTGACGTGAACTTTCCTCGTGTTTTTCTGTCAATCATTTCCTCTCTTTGCCTTCCCCTGTCTTCCGTCTCTCACCCCCCACCTCTCTCTCTCTCTCTCCTCTCAATGTCATCCCTCTTTCTTTGGCTGCGGTGTCTCTGTCAGTACGCTGGCTATCCAACGGCCAGCTGCTCTGCTGTTGGCTACTGCATCTTTCTTTCTTTCTCCCTCCCTCTTTTCTCTTCCTCTAATTCCTCTAGCTCCTTCTGGCGTATCTCTCCATCCCTCTTTCCACCCCACAACCCCGCCGACTCCCTCCGGTCCTTCCGTCCTCTCTTCTCTCTGTCTCTCGCTTCACTTCCTTCCCCGTTTCACCCCCTTTGGCCTCCCTCCTCTGACTCTTTCCTCCCTCTGCCGCTTGCATGCGATTCTGTCATCCTTCAATCCACCCTCCATCCTTTCCTCCACCCTCTCCTCTTCTCCTTATCTCCTCTCCTCCACCTCTGTCTCTCCATCTACCTTTCTCTTTCTCATCCTGTTCAGTGTAATCTCTAACTGGAGCAGCTGGGCTTATTATAAAGTTATAAAGTTTCAGACAAGACAGACTTTCTTTCTCTTGCCACACTCTCTCCTATATTCCTCATTGTTCGCCCCACCAGTGGCAGGGCTCTAAGGCAAGGCAAGGACAGTTCATTTGTACAGCACATTTCAACAACGAGGCTTATTCAAAAAGATTTACAAAACATTAAGCATTGAGACATTAAGACACACAGCACTCAGACTTTGTCAAATGAACACATTATAAAATTACATTAGAATACAATTTAAAATAAAACAGAAAGATAAGTGAATAAAATTAGAGTGCAGAAGCAATTATCAAAGAAAAACTGTGAAAAAAGTCAAAGGCAAGGGAAAGGAGAATGGTTTTCAGCTTTGATTTACAAGAACTGAGAGTTGTACACCTGGAAACTGGGAGTTTGTACCAGATATAGTATGTTGTGTAGAAAAAAAAAGAAAAAAAAAAGAACATTGCTGCTTCTCCGCATTTAGCTCTAACTCACAAACCAGACCTGTCCCAGTCTGGACTGTTCATGATGTAGCACAAGATCTAGATCTTTTGGATGCAAACAATTCAATGCTTTATAAACCAAAAGTACATTTTGAACTGGAGTGTGCTCTACTTTCTGGTGTCAGATTTCTGAATCAACTGCAGCTTTCTGCAACTGCACCGTCCCCCAGTGGTTGAACGCTAGCGCCACCCATAGGCCAAACATTTTTATATATTTCAAAATCTAGTGGGCAGATTGCCATGGATTTTGCAGTGGGGAACTGGGGATTCATGCTTCAGGGAGGATGAACCCAGCTGCTGATGTATAGGTCACTAGAGGAAAGAGGCCTTTCCTCGAGTGGCACCCTTTAAGGCCAAAATGCTGTGGGGCTCCAAGTATGGAAATATCAGTTGTTTCAAACCACTTTGGTCTAGCTGGGTGTGAGAAGGCAACACAGCTTCTAGGGGCAGCTTGTGGGTCTTTTGACTCTTAAACTTGTGCTAAATCCTCCTTCCTTCTTTTCTCTTGGCCCTCCATGCATGTCTCCTACCTTCCCTCATCATTATCCGTCCCAGGTCTCTCCTCCAAATCCTTGTGACCCTCCTAATAACCCTCCTCTAATCCACCAATGCCTTGCGACAGGTTCTTTCCCTTCCGTTCTCTTGTTCTTTTGTTCAGCACTCAGCACTTCGGGGCTTCTTTTTTTTTTCCACTCGCCAGACAGCCTCAGCCTAAAACTCAGAGTGTTTGTGGTGCTGTTTTCTCTGTGATGCACGAGGCTTGTCCTACCGCGGACAATAAGCTTGCGTGAGCTGAATTCGAAAGCTTTTTTTGAGAACTTTTTGAGAGCTCCCTGCGTATGGTTTGTTTGGCCTTCTTGTCCCTCACCACTCTCAGGTCTCACCAGAGTCAAGTGGTGGATAGTAAGGAAGTGCATTTACTTGAGTACTATACTTAAATAAGTGAGTAGCTGTACTCGAGTATTTGTCTTTTTGGACAAATATTGTGCTTTTGAATCCAATACATTTATAGGAAGGGAAAGGGTGCATTATAAATGAATCACTTGAGCCCTATTTCAAACATAGTGAAAATAGCCAATGTAGAAGCTTACAACGTGTCATGTTGCGGCAAGTTGTGAGTTTGTAGATCAGCTATTTTTGGCAAAGTGATTTGGTGTAGAAGGAAAGAGCACAGTGCCAACTCAGTATAGAGGGTCTAAGTCCGTTTTCAAGTCAAGGACAACTGTGTTGAGATATTTGATACTTTTAACTGATTTTCAAAAATAGCAGATCTATACAAGTTCACAGCACGGCACAAAGTGACACACTGTGAGCTTGTAGATTTGCTATTTTTTAAATGGATAAAGTGGTTAAAATGATTGTGATTCTATGTTAAACCCCCCCCCCCCCCCCCCCCCCCCCCCCCCATCCACACGTCGTCCTTTAATCTTTAAGACTTCACTGGGCAGTTCATCATCAATGTCTCTCTCTCCCTCTTGCCCCCCATCCCCCCCCCCTTCCCTCTCTCTCTCTCCCCCAGGAGGCCCTCCTGATGTGGGTAAAATGATGGGGGGCGGAGAGAAAGAGGAGGAGGACCCCGACGCAGCCGAGAAGGAGGCGGAGCGACTGGAGCAGCTGAAGCAGGAGGAGGAGGAGAGGAAGGATAAGTACGCCAAGATCGAGGCTGAGAGGGAAGGCATGAGGCAAGGCATCAGGGACAAGGTACCAGAAACTGCTAACCACATAATACACTCACACACGCATGCACGCACTTTGTAGATACTGTAGTAGATTATAAAGATTTAAAGGTTCTTTCAGCAGGTGTGTCAAAGTACAGTACAAGGAACATCAACAATAAAATAATGACTCGGCCGTACACTTGCCTGAGGGGCATCGACAAAACGACGAACATAATGTACCGTAATTTCCGGACTATAAGCCGCACCTGAATATAAGCCGCACCAGCTAAACTTAGGGAAAAAAACAAATGTGTGCATATACAAGCCGCACTGGACTATAAGCCGCATAGAGGCCATAGAGATAGATTTAGGAGGTCCCCTAGTGGCCGTTAGCTGTATAAATCCATAGATTAGCCGCACCGTTGTATAGGCCGCAGGGTTTAAAGCATTGCGGGAAAAGTAGCGGCTTATAGTCCGGAAATTACGGTATACAATTAAGGAGGTAAAACTACAAAGTCATGTACCCATATTTGTCATTTGATGAATGCTGTTTTTGTGTTTAAAGTTGCAAGCTGCAATTTTGCCAATTGGTGTCAAGTCTGTCAACATTAAAGACTTAAGGCCCAGGCCGTAGCGTAACGGTCTGGGCACCGGACTGGTGATCCAGTCGCGGTGTGCCGCGGGTTCGACTCCCGGACCCGACACGGCCTTTACCGCATGTCATCCCCCCATCTCTCTCCCGTTTCCTGTCAGCCTACTTTCTATCCCTTAAAAAATCAATAAAGGCGTAA
Organism: Protomyctophum parallelum; assembly: GCF_964188405.1. Lineage (NCBI taxonomy): Eukaryota > Metazoa > Chordata > Actinopteri > Myctophiformes > Myctophidae > Protomyctophum > Protomyctophum parallelum. The sequence goes on along the minus strand of NC_139702.1, from coordinate 3,328,276 downwards.
GCCGCAAAAATAATATCTTTAAAAAAAAAAAAAAACATTAAAGACTTAAAGGACGGTGGCAGGACAAGAAAAACACAAACTGTCTATAGAAACCTTGTATCTTTTCTCCATATTTCAGTTTTTGCTTAGTGTTTCATAATTAATGTCAGATTTCATACTTTGTTGTGAAAGAAGTAGCTAATATAGCCGATCTATACAAACTTACAATGTGTCACGAATTGCACCTTGGGAGCTAGTGGATCTGCTATTTGGACTATTTCTGAAATATTTATCATCTAAAATGGCATGCCCAAAAATAGGGATGACAGGTTGAAAGTTTGTCGTTTGGTTTCATAACTATTGCACCAATGAAAAGCATTAAGAAGAGCTTGGTCCTAAATAATATCTACATTGTCTCCATTGGAACACAGGTTTATTTTTTGTTTGATCTTGTTTTTGTGGGACACACAAACAAAATGACAGTCATAACTAGAAAAAGTGCCCTTCCGGGCACAGGTCTCCACCAGGTTATCCACAGATCCGTGCAGTTAGAGGTAAAAACACTTTTCGGCCAGTTATAGCGCCACCTTGAGGCTGAGTTGAAATTGTTCAAGTGGCATTTCGTCCTCGGCCTAGTGGGAATGTGGGTGCACAATTTCACGGAAATCACGCGATGTGTTCATGATTTGCAGCATTTTGTTTGAAACTGAGCACTCCTGTGAACTTTGGAAGCCAATCTTAACCAATCAGGATGGAGTCTGAGAAATCTGAAAGACCCGTTTCGTGGCTCTAGAGAGACTGTGTACCAATTTGCGTGATGTTTGGACAAAATCTGTAGGTGTACTGTGCAAAAACTTGTTTTGCACAAAGCGGCCTCCTGGTGGCGCTATAACAGGCCGTTCTGGAAAGTTTGGGGCAGAGGTTCATCGTTGGCATCCAGGGAGTGTGTGTGCAAAATATGGCATCGACCGGGTTAACGGTGGCCGAGATTAGCTGTTCACGGACACACGGACACACAAACGGACGGACACGCGGACGGACGGAGTGCAAAACATACTCTCCCCACATGCCTTCGGCCTGGTGGAGACAATAAGCATTATTACCACACCGCTGATTCCGTCAACTGAAGTGAATGTATACCACGTGACAGAAATGCAACGCGTTGCATAAACCACCGACCATCCATCCTCAAGATAAAGAAAACACCGGTTCACCTATAAATTGGGACAGCACTGGCCCTCAGGTTGCATGACTGTAGCATGGTGGTATAATGTCACGTAAGCTCACTGCAGAGAGAGAGAGGAGAGAGAGAGAGAGAGCATAGATGTAGCCAGAGATTATAAAGCCTCCGCACCTTTTCTTGGGAGGTTGGCCCATGAGGACGGGTTGAACTCCCCCGGCGTTTGTTACTACGAGCGTTCCTCTCATCATCTCCCTGAACGGCTTATCCCTCGATCTGCTCCAACAAAAACAAACAAACATAGAATGGATTTCTGGAGAGTTGGCATTTTGTTTAGAAGAAGACGTTATCAAAGACTAGGGTTCATTTCCCAATAGATAAGTATTATTTTGACCGCAATAATTCAGTATGTGTACTGTATAGTGCATTATACAGTGTATAATATCTTGTCTGTCGGGTTTAATCCTCATATAGTATGTCCAAAATTGTTACTTTTCAGGATTCAAATAAAAAAATACCAAAAGTAGCAGATAAGCTCAAATGCTACATCTGCAAGCTAGATTTGATACTTTGTTTTGAGACCAAAAAACCCCACAAAAAGTTAAAATATGGATATAGATAGATGGTGTAGCATAGCAGCTACTACATGCTACTACCCTCTGTGTACACATTCAACATGCTATACCAGCCATAATCAATAGGGTAGCATTGCTGTTGGGTGGAAACCTAGCTAGTCCAAAACCATTACTTTGTAAAATGTGATTGATTCAATGGATACAATGTAGTAATTTAGTCACTAGGCTCTTAAGTAAATACTTTTCTTAGTTTTTATTTCAAAAAATGTCTTTCCACCAAATAATGAATGAACAGAAATAAATATGGAAAATAAATAAATACATAGCAAAAACACACAGACACATAGGCAAACAGAAAAACAGCTTGACATAACTACAACAATACGTAAATATTTGTCATTGGTTAAATAATTATAACACACACAAAAATAACCCTAACCCCATTATGAAAAAGAAAACAAAGATTACAAGGTTTGTGGCCAACAACGACAAACATATACACTGCACTTTCTATCTTGCTTGAGTAAATGTAAAACTGCAAGTAAAAGCCATGATGAAATTAACTATACTTAAAGCCTGCATGGCTCAGCCTCACACTTCCAATAAACATCAATAAGGTTGTACAGTAGATTAAGACATTCTTCTGTCCCGTGTCAGAGCCAATGCCATAGATAGTTGTACAGCAGTGTACAACATCAGCATGATTAACTTTGTCACGGTGAAGCCTTTTTGACATCCTGTGGAACAACATCAGAGGCGCAGCTGCAGTCGGCAGAGATTCTGAGGAACTAGGTTCTATTTCTGACTTTCTGACCAAAATGTTTTCTCTTGCTGTAGGACACAGACAGACAGACAGACAGACTAGTGCTGCTCAAAACATGTCAACAGGAAGCTATGGCTCTGGGGTACGGAGGGATGAATTAATTAGCAGCTATCAACACACGCAGGCACACACACACACACACACACACACACACACACACGCACACACACCCACACATGCACGCACGCGTGCGCAAAATCCCTACGGTCTGACAGCATTGCTCCAAGCGTCCTCAAATAGCCTTTTAGCACTTCTGCTATGCTCAGATTTTACTGGGACAATGTTGTCTTATGTGTTATCGCAAGGAAAATAGGAAAGGGACGGGTTAGATGTGTGTGTCTGTTGGGTGTGTGTGGGGAGGAGGGTTCTGTCACCAGCTGTAGCTACAGTGGATGTTTGACAGAAAACTACCAGACCAGAAGAGTGATAAAGAAAGTGTAGACATCTGCCTAAATCTGATATAAGCGAAGAACAAGCTTACTGGACTGTTTCTTCACAGCTATAATGCAATACATAAATAATTAATCTTTACTTAGAAAATCTTCTGCATATTATAAAAAAAATTAAGCAAAAAATTAGTAGGCTTTCATTGAAAAAAACTAAAGCAAGAATAGCACATCTACTATTCTAAGGGTCGATTCATACTCGGCTCATCAGAATTTTTCAGTAGCACCGAAGAGCCGACTTTAGGACGGTACCTGCCCCCCCAAACCTCAAATTACGTGACATTGTAGGCTCTACAGAGCCGAACCGACTTTTATTCGGCTCTAAAACAGGAGTATGAATCGGCCCTAAGTGTTGCAGTGTAGTGAGCTTGTAGATATATGCTATTTTGGCTATTCGTAGTGTACAGGGCTTAAATGCTCTTTGCTCATTCACTGAATTACTGTACTTTACGTAAAGTTTTAATATACTTTACATGGGTATACTACTTCCTACACTTTACGTTACTAGCTACTTTAATTATTATTACAAAACACTACATTAACCAATTAAGGCAAGCTCATAGCGTGCCACCGAGTGGCACGCTACGAGCTTGTAGGTCTGCTATTTTAGAAAAATCGTGAAAATGTGTCGCAAATCCTGACAGAAAACTGTCAGGATTTAGAAGACATTTCATAAATTTCGACGTCAGGCCTAAATGGGTAAAACCCCAGTAGTATGGCATCAAGAAGCTTTGCTATACTTTAAGTAAAACCCCAGTAGTATGGCATCAAGAAGCTTTGCTATACTTTAAGTAAAACCCCAGTAGTATGGCATCAAGAAGCTTTGCTATACTTTAAGTAAAACCCCAGTAGTATGGCATCAAGAAGCTTTGCTATACTTTAAGTAAAACCCCAGTAGTATGGCATCAAGAAGCTTTGCTATACTTTAAGTAAAACCCCAGTAGTATATGGCATCAAGAAGCTTTGCTATACTTTAAAACTCATCCATCGCCAAGGACTTATTTAACTTCTTTTTTTATGATGTCCTAGACTGCCAACAACGTCTTTACGCCTTTTTAACACGTGTTTAACGTTGGGCAAAAAAAAAAAAAAAAAAAAAAACATAATAAAAAAAAGGAAAAAAAAAAAAGAATATATAGAAACTGGCAGTCAGGGTCTTTTGGCGCCCCCTGGTGGCGATGGATGAGCTTTAGTAAAACCCCAGTACTTCTTCCATCCATTCCCTGCAGTATGGCATCAAGAAGCGTGAAGTGGTGGACGAGTCCGCCGCAATGGAGCAGCAATCAGAGGGAAGCCTCACCAAGCCCAAGAAGTTGGTGCCGGCCGGCTGCGGTGACGAGGAGGAGGAAGAGGGGAGCATCATGGACACCGTGATGAAGTACCTGCCCGGGCCACTGCAGGACATGCTGAAGAAGTAGGGGCCGCTATAACACCGCTGACACCGACGGCATCTTAGCTTAGCTAACCAGAGAGGCTAGAGATTCACAATGCTGGCTCAAATCAAACAGTGTGAGTTGTTGTCGTCGTCGTCGTCGTTGTTGTTTTTTCCCATCCAAAATGACAAAGCTTTGGATTTTTTTGGGGACATTGTTGTCTGACAACAGGAGGGTGGGGGAAAGGATGTGGGTTTAGTCTTTTGTCACATTGGTGGGAAAACCATGATTTGAGCCACCCATGTGAATTGCAGCCATAGACAAAGGTTTAAGGCCAATATGGCCAGATGAAAGTTAGCTTGGCTGATGTTGAAGACACAATATACTAGATTGTTTATCCTTCTAGTTTGACAAGTTTTAGAGTAACCACTTGTTCTTCCTCTCTGCAGTGGGTGTGCAGAGATGTTTAGCAGCACCGTAAAATAATCTTCCTGTCCACCGGGCTTTTCACCAAATTTATTTGTAAATAAACAAAGTATATACAAAAAAAAAGGCTCATAATGGACAAAATAATCATATTAAAAATAATAAAATAATCATACTAACTGTGTGTCTGTCTATAAAATAGTAAATATAAATGAGAGAATAACTCGACAAGCCATATTTTAAAAAGGAAATTTGAAGACTCTTATCAGTGTACTACTAAGGCTATATGTTGTGTTTTCGTTGTTCTTCCATGTTTACGTCGATTTATGTCAAAACCTTTTGCACACACATATGTAGTTAGTGTTATAATGCATTCTCTCTGTCCGTTCCCCCCCCCCCCTTAGACCCCCCCGACACATCATCACGTCCAACATCACTTATCTGTCGTAAAGTGTTTCAAGGATTTTTCTATAAGACATTTAGGCTACCCCCCTGTTATTTGTATCTCTTACTGTCTTGCATGACATTTGTCTGGTCAGGTGTATTGTGTAAAATATGTACGACCCCCCACCCCCTTTCTCCTTTACGTCTTTGTCACGCAAAAATATTAAAAGGCAATAAAGTCTTGATTTTGAATGTGGTTTCACTATCCTGTCAACCAACAACAAAAACGAGTCAATAATAACAATAATGACAATGTGTATTGCATTCAGGAATTTTCATTTACAGGTGTACGGGTTTTATTTATTTTTTGTTTGTACGAGGAATTCAATAGGCCTTGTTTCAACAGCCACAAACCTTCAGCTTTCAAGCCACAAAACTGAGAGTTCAACTATGTAACCGTATACTGTACGTACATGCACCACCATCAGATTTCACTTAAAACTGTAAGAGGGGAACTCTAACCAGTGAAAACATGTTAACAATAATTTCTACATTTCAAAGTCAAGCAGTATTGACCAGAAAAGCAGGGTGGCTTTATTCCGCAGAGAACAATATTTTTGCCCCCTCAGATAATATGTAAAATATACACTGCAATTTGGCTTTCATTGATGTTTTCCTAAAGCCTGACTTCTACTTTTGTCGTTCGGCAGGGTCGCGCATCCAAAATAGCCGATCTACAAGCTCACAACACGCGTGTTTTGCAACGAGTTGTGAACTTTTAGATCGGCTATTTTCGGAGCGTGACACTGTTGTATAACGGAGTACAACTCAGTAAAGAAAGGGGGGAAAAAAACAATTTTAAAAGGAGATGTGATTCTGTTCTACGCATTGTTGGACTGAATGTGAAAATGTGCCGGCCTAGGCAAAGCAGAATGGAATGCCATTAAGCAATAAAGGACCATGTTGTATGTTTCTGCCTGAGAATCAATAAAAATCTTTAAAATTTGTTCACAGACAAAACCTGTGCTGTGATCTCTTTTTTTATGACGCTGTCTGATCATCTCTGTCTCAGCAGAAGTGCAGAGACACACTGTACGCACACACAGAGACACACTGTACGCACACACAGAGACACACTGTACGCACACACAGAGACACACTGTACGCACACACAGTACGCACACACAGACAAGATTTAAATAGGATCATTGTTTTGTTTTGTTTGTGGCATGGACCAGATTGGACTAGATTACTGCAGAACACCTGGTCTGAGAGGCTAGCTTTATCACTTTTACTCCCCTTAGATAGCATTTCTGTTGACTTAGATAGCATTTGACACAGACTTATAGCATGTTATGTAGACAGCACTATAATTGCATTGTATGTAGTCATAGCACGCCATAGTACATATGTATAGCATAGTAGTAAATATGTATAGTTTATATGTATAGAGTATGTATAGTTTCATTATATAGATATTCCACTGTTACTTTCTTAGCTTACGCATGTTTCATGATAAATGCTTTTATGTGATGTATTCCCATGCTTTTGTTCTTGCTTAAATGTAAGTCGCTCTGGATTAAGAGCGTCTGCTAAATGCCTAAATTGTAAATTGTTACTGCTTTTATGATCTGTATTAGTGGAGGAGCAGAGATAAGCCTCTAAAAACGGCTTCACAAATGTGCCCAAATGTGATGAGGTCATTACATTTAGCCACAATTGGGCAAGTGGCTACGGCCGAATTTAGCCCAAGGAGTGTTTTTCGTGCAGAACTAATGTTTGAAATGGATTCAGAATCATGAAACCCCCCTAGTTTCACACGTCACATGCTACTTAAATCAGTCCGAGCAAGGTCGCCGGCTCGGACGCCCTAGCTAAATCAATAGAGCATGCCCTGGGCTACATCTGTACAAAATGTTCCACTTTTAAACGAATTGGTGCGAAATATCCCTATTCTCCTCAACTACAGTATATGGCATACTACTACTACCCGACTCAATGCTATCAGAATTGCTTGTCCCAGTTACTAAGCGGGAAGCTAGTAGCCTGGATAATAACCATAGACTGCATTCTCTCAAAAGTCATGGAAAGAATAGAATTGGGTAGAGGTGTTGAGTATATTAACCCATTCTGACCTGAGATCAGATTCATACGAGGTTTCCACTGGACACACACTGGTCTGATTAACCCATTCTGACCTGAGATCAGATTCTAAAAATGTCTAAAAAAATAGCAGACCTACAAGCTCGTATCGCGCCACTCGGTGGCGTGATATGAGCTTGTAGATCTGCTATTTTTAAATAGCTAAAGCATAACATGATGCCGACACCAAAATGGGTGCCCGTTCAGAATGGCCTAATTATTTTGATAATCAGTTTGGTATAAAACCAAGGTAGTGAAAGGTACAGTAACTGGAAAAGGAGATTTACACAAGTCATGTACAGTATAATTTACTTTTGAGGTACATTTACTACATTGTACTTTTTACTACAATTATTTAACAGCTTTAGTTCATCGTTTAGATGGCTTGCGTCGTACACACCTACACAGGTATTTTTATGAATTTCGTTTTTGAAAATGTCGGTGTCTGTCTACACGACAATCAGAGAACTGATAGCAAAGATAACTGCTGATTTAGAAGGCATTTGTGGAATCGACCTCAGGTCTTAATGGGTTAAGTAAAAAGTCAGAGTTCTTATAAGCCATAAATAACTGCAGGAGGTTGACAGCGACACAAGACCTCATCAGCAGCACACACATGGGAGGAATGAGGAATCAGCTGACATTTAAATTGGGAGAAAATGTAAATAGTGAACGTAAAAGTTCACATGAAACACAGCCAACTAAACCAACTTGTTCTGTCTCTGTTTGGTACTGAGACATAATCCAATGGGATGAGACGAGGAAAAGAGGAGAAAGCTTAAAAAGAAGACCAAAAGTGAGGAGAATGAGAGGAGGAGAAAGAGCTGGACAGACGCTACATCTGAGGTCAAGGATAAGAGCTTTGGAATTGTTGGAATGGACCAGAGGGAGAATTTAGCCTCAAGCTAGAATCCAAGTTGGCATGACATAAATTAGGATTAAGTCTATAGCAAAATACCACTTGAAGAAGTTGAACAACAAAGGAATAAAACCTCAATGGTTTTTGTTTTACAGTATATACTCTACAGTAAATATCTCTTAATTAAACAAAAACAAACACCTGTATAGATAGTTCACCTTTTTTGCAAGAAAATGAAAAACTGCTAGACACCGGGCAGTGGTTCTCAAAGTGGGTACTCCGGGACCCACAGGGCGCAAGGCACCGGCGGAGGTCTCCAGAAGGTGGCCGGTGGTCTGTAGCCGAGCTTGGGGCCGGGGATGGACTGGACTGGACTGTACTGGACTGTACTGTACTGTACTGTACTGTACTGTACTGTACTGTACTGTACTGTACTGTACTGTACTGTACTGTACTGTACTGTACTGTACTGTACTGTACTGTACTGTACTGTACTGTACTGTACTTGGGGCCGGGGATGGACTGTACTGTACTTGCCCCTGAGAGCTTGGTGCTGCAGGGCCGCAGACCCTAAATCTAGTGCATTCATCCGGGCCTGACAGTGCTTGCAAATTGTCCATCTATGGAAACCTCATAATTATATGTCCAAAACGTCCGAGCTACATTACTCAAAATCCTACAGTATATGCATCAGTTTCTCGTCTACTCTGAGCCATTTCAAGCTGTCAAAGTGAGCTGGGAGGACGCGAGTTCTGGGATTAAGTTTAGAGTACTAATCTATCTAATTTGTTCTGGGCATTTTGGTGGCGCTGGTGTAGGCCTACCAAGAGAGGAACAGGCATAGTCAAAATGGCATTAAACCGGAGCCCCCCAAACTAAAGATTTCTGTTCAGAAACGTGGACATTCTCCCAAGGAATCTGACTCTCTGCTTGACCTTAGAGATAACTGTTTCAGCCATACTTTCTCCAGATAGCTGCCATCTTTTATATTACACACACAAAAACATACATAACGTACACTATACAGTTTAATATATTATTGTAGTAGAAGATATCGGAAATGTTCATTTTGACTAGGAAGAATTTAATTACAGATATCTGGAATACATATCCAGTCTAGCTGTTATATAAACATGACATGCCATAAAATGGCATCGCACAAGTGATAATTACATTGTTAAAATATTTATAAGCACAGCTGATATAGCCTAATGCACAAGCATTGCACACATATTGTGCTTTGCGAGATAAAGGTTTACTCTTTTAATTACACTGAACGTGCACACACACTTTAGTGTGTGTGTGTGTGTGTGTGTGTGTGTGTGTGTGTGTGTGTGTGTGTGTGTGTGTGTGTGTGTGTGTGTCTACCTGATGGTTTAGTGGTTTAGTTGTTGACTTGTCATTGATGTTGACTGTGAAGACATGCAGGTTCTGTCCACTTCCATCCATTTGCTCTCTGAGCTGTCCTCATCCTCAGGGGCCAGTTTGGGCCGGTCCACATTATGGGTCTGTGATTCTGTGAGAGTGTACAGAGTTAAATAAACACTGAATAAACACTGAGGATTTAAGTAAAAGTATAATATTGCAATGTAGATGTACTCCGTTACAAAATGAACGTTCAAAATGTGTACAAAATCTTTTGAATGTGACGCATTGTGAGCTTGTAGATCGGCTATTTTCAAATGGCTGAAATGTGTAGGTTTGAAGTGGTTGTATGTTTTTTTTCTAATATATTTTTTATCCCACGATTTTGTAACCCATTTTTCACCCCTGTGTCAATCATCTAATGTGATCCTGGGCTCTACACACCCTCCACCAACCTAGTCCCCATATATGGGGGACAAGGGGAGACCAACCTAGTCCCCATATATGGGGGACAAGGGGAGAGCAACGGACTTGAACTCATGCTTCCTTCATGCCTGAGTGTCCAAGTTGCTCCTTTACACCTGACAGGGGGGAGTTTCCCTGGTTGGACGTAGCGCGTGGAAGGAACACGTTATTCCAACCAGTTCCTTAGTTGTATGTTTTCTAATCAAAAATAAAATCTCCAAAGTAACTAGACACTAAAGTTTTCAAATCATTGTAGTGGAGTAAAAGTATACATTTTGGCTCTGGGATGTAGTGGAGTAGAAGTAAAAGTATAGTAGCCTATTGGAAAGTACAAATACCTCAAAGCTGTAAGTAGGCCTACAGTACTTGAGTAAATGTACTTACCGGTAGTTACTTTACACCACTGCCAAAGGGTTTGTTTCCATTGTGGTCCTATATGTATTCAATGTATACAATTCATTTCAATTCAATTCAATTATCTTTGGCTATAGAAGTGTCTATTTGTTGTCTCTAAATGTTTTGATGATTTGAACAAGGTGGACCCTCTTGTAAACATGCTTTATTGCGTCGTCCACTCACAGTTAACAGTCTTTGTATTGAGTTGTGCATGAAATGTAGGCTACTGTAATTCTGCAAACTGGTAATACATATCAAAAATAGAGAAGAGCCTAACAGCAAGTAAATGCATGTACTTTACACCACTGCCTATTACACTGTACGTTAATAATCTGCAAACACACACACACACACACACACACACACACACACACACACACACACACACACACACACAGAGTAGGCCTATTACCGTTTCCGTATCCGCTGTAGACTGGATCTGCAACATGCAAAGTGCATGGTCTTGGTCCCGAAGTCTCACTGTTTGTCTCTTTTGTTTGTTTGTTTTCCAAAACAACTAAACAAGGCTACTTTGGTTCTTTCTATTTTGGCAGGAAAACAGCGCAACATGAGAACTTTCCCCCCCCTTTTCGTTTTCTTTTAATTAATTAAGTAGCCGTACTAGCCGAGATGATTGTTTGGTTGGTTCAACATTCCGAGTTGGTCTATAAACACCAGAAAACGTAGAGCCACAGCATGGTGTTCTGTTGACCATAGTTGTTGACGAGGCAGCGGCTACTCGGTGTGCCAGGCAGTGTCAGAGAAGATATACGATATTACAGTTAAGATCTAAGATGGCAGATCATCATGGGTAGCCTACATTTAGCAGGTTACAGGTGTTGTCTATTGTAATTTCCCCCCTTTCACGTGAGCGCGCATGTTACTTTCAATTCCGCCAGCAGCTGGCGCCAGATAACCTATTTTATTATTAGCTCTGCAATAAGTAGGCTATAGCTTCATCCAAAAAAATAACATTTGTTCAGTGACATTTAAACAAGATAGATTTGTTAAATGACGTTCCGCCCGTTGGCTTCAACAACTTCATGAAATGGGATGAGAAAAGGGCACGACCAGGGCTCCTGTTGTTGTTGCTGAAATAAACAACTCTTACTCCAGATCTCCAGACATAACAGAAGCAACTGAAACCCCCTAGCCCTCCAAGCAGAACCCAAATGCTACTGAAGTTTCTGACATTTGTTCGACCCAGTGCATTGGGTCCTGTTCCACGTCGTCCATGCCACCTGATTAAAACATTTACTGGCTCATGTTTACATGTTTACCGCCTCCCCGCGCTCTTTGACGATATTCTTCAGTATGAGGCTTTCTGAATATGTAAAGTATAAGTACCCATACATGCCGCTGCGAATATCTCCTGTGGCGCGGAAGCCGTTAAGTATTTTTAATATATGTTTGCCCGATTTGGAAGCTTGGATTCTTCTTTTCCTTCCTTGTTTATTGACACCTCATTGTACCGCCTATCTGGCTAGCTAGTGGCGCTATAGCTATGACACAGCAGATCAGAGGCAGGGACGTAGCCTCACAAGCCAACCGCACACCGGGAGGCGGTACAATAAACGGTAAACAAACAAGAAGAAATAAAGCGACCAAATCGGTCAAACAAAGATTAAAAATACTTAACGGCTTCCGCGCCACAGGAGATATTCGCAGCTGGATGTATAGCTACTTAAAGTTACCGAATTCAGAATAACTCAAGGAAAATAATGGCGTCACATGCCGCGGGTCCTATTTTAGAGAGAATCTCCATATCCGCATATAGGAATTTCCATACGAAAATACAGTAGTGAGCAGGGACCCAACGTAAAACTCAACAAAAAATCAGAAAAGTTTTACGTAGGGTCCCGAAAGGGGCTAGAAACCCCCCATGGAGTAGAAAATGGGATGATCAGGAGCAAGTGCCAGTTGGAAAATATGTTAGAGAGAAAGGTCATAGGGCCTATAGCACTCAAGAGCTGCAGCCTCATTTGAGTTGAAAGGTAGCCTATAAAGTAAACATACTGTAGTGCTTATTGCGCCCGAAGGTCGCAGACTCGAGTCGCAGTTAACTATGGAATCGTGCATTTCCCGTCAGTCAGTCTTTGATTGATTGATTGATTGATTTATTAACAGTTTGCAGAATTACAGTACATTTCAAGTAGCTATACAACTCAATACAAAAACTGTTAACAGTGAGTGGATGACACCATAAAGCATTACACTTGTTTACAATAGGGCCCACCATTTTCAATTCATCAAAACATTTAGAGACGCACGAATATACACAACTGCGTGTATCACTCAAAATCCCCATACATGGCCATGGGGAGCTACAGTTAAGACACTGCCCCTGCTGCCACCCTTAGGCCTCACTCACACCTTTACAACAGACTGATGTATACAAAGGGTGTGATACATCTTGCCCCCCTTGGCCTCTGTAAAATCTGAATCCCCCCCACCCCCCCCACCCCATTTTCCCTCACTGTATATTGTATCTTTTCCCTTTTTTGCTTCCCATATGATGAATTTAGCTACATAGAAATGTCTATTTGTATGTCTCTAAATGTTTGTATGTCTTTAAATGTTTTGATGAATTGAACAATGTGGACCCTGTTGTAAACAAGTGTAATGCTTAATTGGGTCGTCCACTCACAGTTGACAGTCTTTGTATTGAGTTTGTGCTTAAAATGTACTGTAAATTCTACAAACTGTTAATAAATATTTCAATCAATCAAAAAAAACCCCAATGCATTTCCAATGGGAGTCACATGGTTTGACACAACATTTGTGTTGTATATGGGGGGGGGGGGGGGGGGGGGGCAGTCGAAACACAGCCGAAAGCCATACAACAGCTTGTAGTCCAAAATGTTGTATCAAACCATGCGACTTCCATGGGAAATGCATTACATCTTGCTTAATACATCTAGCATGCATCAATGTTGTATGCTAGATCGAAAGGTGTGAGTGAGGCCGGCTTAGATCTACGGATCTGACCTGTTCTGCCATATGTTGATCTGACCTCATCAAACCCTGTACACTCAAGACACGCTCCATATATGGCCAGTGCACGCGACCCGCTCGCCCTTTAGTGCATGGACGCTTCTCGCCCTCAGGCGTCTGGATGTAGGCTATATCATGTTGTTTTATACTGATACATGATGAAGAAACGCCCTCAGGCGTCTGGATGTAGGCTATATCATGTTGTTTTATACTGATACATGAAGAAACGACAAAACCTGTAAATACCCTACGAGACTCACTACCCTTCTCTGTAATTACGGAGTGCTCCCACCTTAAGGGTAACAAGACAACTCACCCCGTTTCTGTTTTCCTCCCAGAATGTTCTGGGTGGGAGAGGCTGGACAGCAGAGTGTCTTAAGATGTGTGTTGCTTCTTGAATGATTTAGTACTGTATGAGACCTGTACAGTACAGGTCACACACACACACACACACACACACACACACACACACACACACACACACACACACACACACACACACACACACACACACACACACACACACACACACACACACACTGAATTAATTGTAATTCTACTGTTTAGCCACAGGATGGCAGGATTTAGCTTGAAATGTAATCCTTACAAAATGTAAAATAGCACAGAACTTTGAACAAATAAAGAAAAATTACCTAGTAATTTTACAACTTTTCAATATATCTAATATCTACTAATAAACAAAGAATTCAAACACTTAACTATCTAACATAGAGATAACATAGTGAATAGTGAACAATAGCAATAAAATGAAACAGAACTGCTCTACAATGAAAAATAGAGCACGTCTCTTCATGTGTAGTCCCTATACGTTCAATATACAACCACAGTTCCACTACTGCATTCTTTCATTTTCTTGCAAAAAAGGTGAACTATCTATACAGGACAAGACAGAATTAACGCACGTCCTCTGACTAGCCAACTGCAAGAGTAGCAAAATCCTAAACTAAAGAAAGGGTTTGCAACTCACTTTTATTGTTACAAACTTTATTGCAAACTGCAGCAAATATTATTCGCTGCTGTTGGAAATACGTTTGGAGCATTAAAAGTGACTTGCGGACCCTTGTTAGGCTTATCCAAACTAAATAATTTGATTAGATAATACATTATGAAAGCCATAATTATACATTAGAGATAATTAAGAAAGCTATGCCCCAATTTTCTGCAATGGTGTGCCATAGTGAGTGCCATAGTGATCCACATCATATATCTTTTGTTTTTGATTCTTTCTTTTAGTTTCCTTGCTCGCCTCCACCCCTTTCCTTCTTTTTGGAAACAAAAACAATGGAGCTTGCAGAAAAACTGACTTCACCCACTGTTTTACACCTGTAAACCTGTGATGTGACTGTTGTGAGTGACACTAAGGTGATTATAATCAATGCCAACACAATGATAAGACAGGACAGTGCAGGTGTTTTTCACTACTCTAATGTAAAACATAAAATAAAAGGAAACAGTTTGTGGTATTTAAACTCTTGATATTGAATGTTTATTTGACCTTTATGTCCACACAGACTATGACCATGTTAAAAGGCCCAGCCCAAAATCAGTGTAAAATACCTGAACACACTGTACACACCACAATCTGACCTGGAATTTGGGCTTTAATCCACTGATGGGAAACTGTACAACCACACAGTAAAATCCTGAGGAAATTTAACTCTGAGAGTGTACAAATAGAGTTAAATATCCATTTGGTACCCAGTTATCAACGATGGCCTGTAGCTGGGGACCCAAATGAACCTCAGGGTGACTCTTGAATGGAAACAAATGGAACGATTATGGGTCCATTTGGTTACATTAGTACACTCTCATAGTCAGGCATTTACAGTGCATCTCATATTTAACCACAAAGCTCAGCTCCAGTAAATAACACAAGCACAAAAACAATCAAAAAAACAAACTGCAGCTGGTTGAAGTTGTAATCAGAATCCATTCAAATACAGTATGTTTACACTGTGTGGTGCTGGCTTCTCCACAAAGTTCCCACAGCCAAAACATTGACATTTGACCTATTTTCTCACCCTAGCATTGGAGAGATGAACCAAGTCACTTCAAGTCATATTTAGATTGAGGCAGATGGCTGCCCCAAGCAGAGCCTGCTTTTCTTCCCGTCAACCACATTAACCCTGGTGTCCGATTTTCTTTAAAAAAAAAGTGTGGTTATGACCTGCTCTAGATGTAAAGTGCTATGATGTTGTACTATACTGTACGATTTGCCACTATATAAATCATGTTGATTGATGGCTATGCAGTGGGGTCCTGTGCTTTTTGGCGTGATGCTACTGTAGTCTGGAGGCAGGCAATACAACTTTATGTAAAGGAAATCCATCCAGACTTTAGTAGAACACAGTTTGTGTTGCTATGCTAGCTTAGGCACACTCAGTCAGTGGTGTAAAGTAACTAAGAATTACTCAAGTAATGTACTTAAGAACAGTTTTGAGTTTTCTTCTTTTTTTTTACTTTACTGGAGTATTTCCAAATGTCAGTACTTTTACTTCTACTCCACTACATCTCAGAGCGGGCAAATATTTTACTTTGACTCCACTACAATTATTTGAAAACTTTAGTTACTAGTTACTTTGTAGATTTAGATTATTATTACAAAACATACAGCGCACCACCACTTCAGCCCTGTAGATTTAGATTATTATTACAAAACATACAGCGCACCACCACTTCAGCCCTGTAGATTTAGATTATTATTACAAAACATACAGTGCACCACCACTTCAGCCCTGTAGATTTAGATTATTATTACAAAACATACAGCGCACCACCACTTCAGCCCTGTAGATTTAGATTATTATTACAAAACATACAGCGCACCACCACTTCAGCCCTGTAGATTTAGATTATTATTACAAAACATACAGCGCACCACCACTTCAGTCCTCTACATGTTTCTTTGAAAACGTGTGAAGAATGTTACATTCTGCATAATGAGTACTTTTTGGTCATAATCATCATTTTTCATGGATCATGGATTTCATAATACCACACCAGCCTTCCCAGTTCCTGCTTGTGATGACATCAGGGAACAACAGTTTTCTACCTCTGGTCTGCTTTGAGGCAGAATCCAGGACTCCAGAGAAGGAGGGAAGATATAACCTCATGATCAGCTCTGTAGCAGTGGCCGGCAAACTGTGTTCTTCTGGATTGGACTAATGAAGAAACACATTGATACTTTTACCTAAGTAAGATCTTTTTCCACCACTGTGCTCAGCCAAATCTCATAATGATGTGAAAGCTATTTGAATAGATTCATACTACATAACTTCTTGCCAGGTCTACCAGAAATAAATACAATCTGTATAATAGTGGACCGGTCTAGTAACCAGGTTTATATATCAACCCATTACTGAAACATCTCTCTGTAGGCAAATACAAAATAAAATAATCAGTGTTCGTTTAACTCAAACTTGGATTAACACTCATGATTTGACAGTGTAGACACTTGACTACAAGATACTATCAAGACTACACAAGAATTCAGCCGGATGGAATGGCCACTTTAGTGTTTAAATATGTTAAAGCTACCCTGCAGGGTGCATCCATATTAAACCAACATCAGTAGAAAGACTGTGACGGGATGACAATTACAAAATCAACTTCATTTACAGCAGAATATTATAATAATTAGAATCCAACAAACTCTACAACAGCGCTTCATTGACACAGGAACGGCACTTAAAATGCCCATTTAAAAAAGGTTTTAAATGGGCCCTAGTTCAAAAAGGTTTTAAATGGGCCCTAGTTCAAAAAGGTTTTAAATGGGCCCTAGTTCAAAAAGGTTTTAAATGGGCCCTAGTTCAAAAAGGTTTTAAATGGGCCCTAGTTCAAAAAGGTTTTAAATGGGCCCTAGTTCAAAAAGGTTTTAAATGGGCCCTAGTTCAAAAAGAAGAAAAAACAGCCCTTAGTCTTTGTACATTGGAAACTAGACCCTGTGGAGAGTTAAAGGGTTGCAAATTAACAGCATGTTCCAACTACTGTATAGGTTTTAAAAAGCTACAGCAAATGGTTATTCAAGTGATTTCCCCCCAAACTGGGAGACATATCCCCAGTTCCCCAGCTTTAGAAACACTGTGCTAAGGTAGGCTAACACACAGCGCTAGTTCGGGTCACTTGTTCTCAGTGACACTCAAAACATTTCCTGCTGAATTTGCGTACAATCACATCCTTTCAAATCTACTGCAGCGGTTCCCAACCTTTTCTGGATCAGGGCCCACTTCATATCTCTAACCAGTTCGTGGCCCACCCATGTGACCATCTCACACTGCAGCCGTTCGGCTGCCGTGTTAAGTGGTCAATTGCGTGGGCCGTGTCCGTTGTCAGAGCTATTTTAATCATCAATCAATCAATTGCATTCTGGCTTGGATCAATGGAAACAACGTAGTATACTTTAATATCTTATATATTGGTATCACTATGAAAACAGGTTTTATCATAAAAAATATATCGTAGTGTTTCACCAAATATTTGGGGAAGACACCTGCAATACCCTGGCGGCCCACCAGTGGGCCCCGGCCCACAGGTTGGGAATCAGCGATCTGCTGGAGGTGTCTAGGCAGCTTAACGTAGAGGGATTCATCACAGACCATCTCGGATCGCCGTGCCTTCCAGCCCAGTGGCGTCAGGCGGGTCACGAGCTTGGGGTAGATCATGGGAGGACATGGAGCTTGGGGAGGACAGGGGTCTGGGGGCCCAGGCAGGGGGAAGGGGGGTCTGGGGGCGCAGGCAGGGGGAAGGGGGGAAGGGGGGAAGGGGGAGGTGGTTCGCGCCCCAGTTTCTACACGTTTGTCCGACACTTGGGGAAGATGGGTCCTCCTTCAAGCCTTCTCTTTCTTACTGTGGGATGGAGAGACAGGGGTGAGGGATGGATGGAGATGGAGGAGAGAAATGGGGAGAGAGAGAGTGAAAGAAAAACGTGGAGAAGTAGGGGAGTGGGGGGGGGGAGACAGGGATCAATGGAAGGAGGGATGGAGGAAGGAGGTTGGGAAGAGGAGGGGCGAGAAGAGAAGGAACACAGAGAAAATCAAAGTCAGAATTTACAAAAACATAATTTTTAGGTAATTGCTGGGATCCCTGTAATAATAGAATTAACAATGAAAAAGTGTTCAGCTTGAAGGAAAATAAAGTATGTGAATCAACAGCTTTGCAAGAAGCACATTTCAAAGAACAAGCTTTAAAAGGGAAAAGTGAGAAACGATTCAAATGACGTGTCGGTCGTGTTACTTATCTTCCAAGTGGCAGTAAAAGTTTAGCTATTAGCACTCAAGAAAATACTTCTGAAGAAGATTTGGAGCTTCTGAATAGTGACCTTTGAAAGTGTGGTATTTAGAGGAGAAGAAGCCTTAAAATTGGAAATGGAAAATAGAGGAAAAGAAAAAGTGTCCCTAGCCTTGTGGAGCAGAAAATACCAAAGAGCAAGTCTGCATGATAACCAGACGCAAAGAAACAGCACAAACACAGTCAGAGGAGCACTGCAGAGGTGTCATAATCTAGAGCTTCACACAACCCAGAGCTGAAGAACAAACAGCAGCAAGAGATTCTTGCAGAGCAGAACTCAGGCAGACAAACTAAAACAAAAGTAAAGAGACAGATGAATGTTCTGTAGCAGCAGAAGATCACAGAGGCTGGAGTTCAGAAGCAGAAGATATTTGCAGAGGTCTGAACGGCTGGTTCGCCTGTGGCGTTGTTTTACTTAGTCTTGGACTTAAACTTCTTGCCAAAGGCTCGCTCCAAATCAGGAACCGACAGGGTGAGAGTGAAGGAACCATCAGAGTCCACTTCTGATCTAATTACCCGGGCTATAAGAGATGACAGGGGGACAACCAATTGGCAAATAACAGTCAAGTCAACAACCATAAATAAGTGTACACTCTGGCTAAAAATAGCTCAGTTAAATACATCACCTTCTGTAAACATGATCCAATGCACCATGAGTACACACTGCAGGCACTAATTAATCAATTGACAGTGAGTCAGAGTCATGTTACGTGTTTTTTCTAGAAGGGCGATTTGCCACAAGAGCAGTGGGTCATCCAAGTTGTTTTCGTTGGCACACGCTCTCCTACTTTGGCAAGAGCCTAGAGAGGGCTGTCAAACGGTGATGAATACAGCCATGAATGGGCTCTTCTAATACTGTCATTCTCTAAGTCATTGGTTAACCTTTTCAGTCTGTGACCCCCAAAATAATCATATTTGGACTGGGGACACGGAACACCCACCTTGACAAGCACTTGGAATTGTAGGAATTGAGGCATTACATTAAGTTTGACTCTGTTCAACTGATAAATATTGTGAAAATAGCCGAACTACAACCTCACAAGCTTGCCCAATTTGGAACTAAAAAGGTCTTAAAAGTCATTAAATTGTAGAAATGTGCAGATAGATGCCATGTATACACTTATGTATACATATACTGTATGTTGTTTTTCTTTTTTCTTTCTTTTTTTACTGTTGAGTGAGAAAACAATCTTGCACATTAAAGGTATATTCAGTGATTTCTCTACTATAGAGTGTGCTGACATTATAAGGAGTTCCTCCCTGTCCCCATTTAACCCCTGGGGGTCAAAAAACCTTAGGTTTAGTTTTTGGCTCTCTATCCAGCCAAAAACAAAACCTAAAGTTTTTTGAGTGAAATCACTGAATATACCTTTAACTGCCTGGTAATAATTAATTAATAATTTCGCCTTGTGTTAAGGTGAAAAAAAACACAATAAAGGATATTTTCTAGTGACCCATAAAAATTGTAACCTGACTCCACCAGATGGGGGCGGTATTGTGAAGAAAGCTTCTTCAATCGGGCAGAGCCAGGTTATAAAAATGGGCCCACGACCCACAAAAAGGTCCCGACGCACTGTTTGGGAAACAGTGTTCCAGCTAGCACACTGTTTGGGAAACAGTGTTCCAGCTAGCACACTCTCCCACAGGTCCCCACGGTCCGTTCTTAGTGCTGATGTCACGGCCCAGGAAGCCGTTGTTTTGATTGGCTGGGGGCTTTCCAGCCGTGCTGAGTTACCGGGCCAATGACATCACTCTGATTCCTCTGAGTTGGAGGCTGATTACAGCACAACCATATACAGAGATAAAGAGTTACCACCGATAAGCACTGCCAAGAGCAGTACAACTCAAAGCCCCTCTGAACGTAATACAACTCCTCTTTTACTGCTGCACGGAGGTGTGCAGTGGTTTAATAGTAACAATTGTACTTGTGCAGCACTTTACTTGAGTATTTCCAAGTCTTGATACTACTACCTACATCTCACAGGAAAAAGTTGTACTTTTTTACTTTGCATATTTAGATTGTTATCAAGTAATTAATCAAAAACCTTTCAAATTAGGGTAGATACCCTCACAAAAACATGCCGTAATCCTGGTCTCTAAACTACCTCCCCCCTGGCCAGCCGGGGCGCCTGATGGAGGGGAAAGGAACTGGTCGGAATAACGTGTTCCTTCCACGCGCTACGTCCGGCCGGGGAAATTCCCCTCTGTCAGGTGAAAAGAAGCAGCTTGGACTCCTCATGCATAGAAGGAGGCATGAGGTCAGTCCGCTGCCCCCCCCAGGTTGGCAGAGGAAGTGTAGCGCCCAGGATTACATTAGATAATTGGCACTGGGTGAAAAGAAAACCGGGTTACAAAATCGTGGGATAAGAATTTAAATTAAAAAAAAAAAAAAACTTTCAAATGTAGCCTATACTAAAGGTCGTGATGTGACACAGTGTGAGCTTATATTTGACAAAATAGAGCTAAAGTGTCATTCTGTATAATGAGTTATTTTACCTTTGCTACTTTAATTATATTAAAAATGTGATGTTAATTATTTTTTTACACTGTGGTATTGCAACTTTTATGAAGTAAGAGTGCTTCTTCCACCACTGGATGTGTCGGTGAGCTCAGAGGAGTGCCATGCACTGTACTTTTGACACTGTAGTTTGAATCCAACTCATTTGATGATCTAAATCATGTCCATCTTATCTTTCCTGGCGCTCTCAACTGCGTATTGCAAGACAAAAACATTTGTCAGCTTATATATATATACACAGCTTAAATCATCGTAGAGTCTTTGCACGTGTGTAAGGTCTAACTACTAATACTAGTGAGTGAGTGAGTGAGTGAGTGAGTGTGTGTGTGTGTGTGTGTGTGTGTGTGTGTGTGTGACCCACCCAGGTCGTTGTTGTTCATCATGGCATTGGAGCTACGTAGGCGGGGTCCCTGCTGGGTGAAGTGGTAGCCAAACTTTAACAGTGTGGTGTTCTTTTCCAACATGTTTGCTATCTCCATCTCCACATGGTTCCCCAACGGCTGGCTCT
This sequence comes from Protomyctophum parallelum, assembly GCF_964188405.1. Taxonomy (NCBI): domain Eukaryota; kingdom Metazoa; phylum Chordata; class Actinopteri; order Myctophiformes; family Myctophidae; genus Protomyctophum; species Protomyctophum parallelum. The sequence continues at coordinate 3,306,536 of NC_139702.1, read as the reverse complement.
GCACGGACGCAGAGGAGAGGAGGAACGGAAAGGAAGGAACGACGAACAAACAAAAGATGGATGGATGGATGGATGGATAGATGGATAGATGGATGGATGGATGGATAGATGGATAGATGGATAGATGGATAGATGGATAGATGGATAGATGGATGGATGGATGGATGGATGGATGGATGGATGGATGGATGGATGGATGGATGGATGGATGGATGGATGGATGGATGGATGGATGGATGGATGGATGGATGGATGGATGGATGGATGGATGGATGGATGGATGGATGGATGGATGGATAGATGGATGGATAGATGGATAGATGGATATATGGATAGATGGATAGATGGATAGATGGATAGATGGATAGATGGATGGATGGATGGATAGATGGATAGATGGATAGATGGATAGATGGATAGATGGATAGATGGATAGATGGATAGATGGATGGATAGATGGATGGATAGATGGATAGATGGATAGATAGAAAGAAAGAAAGTGGTGAAAGTTAGTGAAAAGTGAGATAAAACAGGCAGATGTGAAGAAGAAAGAGAAGTAAGTAAAAGGAGTCAGAAAGTGCGAATGAAAGAGAGGAAGAGAAGAGTGTACACACAAGATGGACAAGAAAAGGACCAACAGGGAGAGGGGTCATTGGTCAGAGAAGAAGAGAAACACAGGAAGAACAGTGTCATTCCCTTTAAGCTTCCGTTCTAAATACATAGGGAACAGGCTCTAACTGTTGGACAGACGACCCCCAGCCTAGGTTTCAGGTAGAAAAGTAAACGTTATTTCCATGAGGTAGCCCCAATATGCCATGCCTTGGTGTATGTGGTAGATATAGCCACAAGGAAACAAATAAAGTAAGAGCCAGATACTAGAGCTGTCATCACAGAGTCTGTCTCTGTGTGTGTGTGTGTGTGTGTGTGTGTGTGTGTGTGTGTGTGCGTCCGTGCCTGCCTGCGTGTGTGTGTGCGTGCGTGTGTACCTGGTTGTCTATCTTGAGCTCCAGCAGTGTGGTGTTGGACTGCAGCGACTGTATGAGGGCCAGTATTCCTGTCCCTGTGATGAAGTTGGACTCCACGTTCAGGCTCTTGAGTGTCATGTTCACCTTTAACATCTGAGCCAAGGTCTGCAAGAGGAAGGACACACATCATCTGAATGGCACACGGCTTACATCAAACTCCTCAATATCATACCATTAATAAAGTCCACTTTGGATGGGAAGTAGGCATGCAGACTCCTGTCCACACACATGGCAGCAGACATCTGTTTGTATGGTGTGGCCCCTGCCCGTACCACAATCACTATATCTCTCCTTTGTTAATGAAATTCTGAACCTCGTCGAATCTTCTTTACTTTCACGTGTGTTTTGTTAAACACCTCGTCATACAGTAGAAAGCTACTGTTTCACTGGGCGCTGAAATGTCATTCTTTCTTCCATGAGAGATCCCTAAGAGTTTATCTTCAGAGCCTTCTGGCACACTTAAATTCTACTAAATTAAACTATTCAAGGTTGCACACTTCTCCATTCAAAGACATGATTTATTACTACACTGACTCAACACACTCTGGCAATATGCGTTCTCCAGGGTGTCGTACCTATCTCTGGATAATTCCTTACTTTTACAGCAACAAATATGAAAGGTGTCACCCTGAAGTCAGACTTACACCCATTACTCCCATGAAATAATTATATGACAAAACTACATGGAATACATCTTAGTGTTTTGGCAATTATTTCAGGGGCCCACTTACAGTATCCTCACCAGTGGGCCCAAGCTCACACAAAAATATCAAAAGTAGCAGATCTACAAGCTCAAAACATTACTATTAGAGATTATTGTTTCGAGATTGTATATCTGATACTTTTTTATCAAGTAGGGCATTCATTTACATAAAAACACAAACGAGATTTCTGCCCTACAGCCACAATATGTACAGTATATAGCGTCTATTGGAGCTGTGACTTACAAAGGCGATGGGGTCATTGCTCCGGGTCCCGACGATGCTGAACCTCTCCACCACTGTGTTGTCAGCCAGCGCTGTGGCATACTCCTTCAGCATGGGGACAGGGATGCTCTATACACCCAAACAAGGTCATTAGAATTGCATTACTAATTATTATATCTTTTTTTTGTAGCTTACTTTATTTTCAATATCGGTAGTGTGTTTTAATTAATGTGTTTGCTAGTTTATTTTATTTTAGGTTTTCTGGGTATTAGATTACGTTTTCTTATTCATTTTATTCGTTTTGTAATATGGCCAAAACAAAACACAACGTGTCGCATTGTTTGCTATTTTTGAAATGTTTTGTCAACTTTCACAATGGGGCTTAAAAATGTCATAGCAAAAAAATATTGGAAGATCAGATTACCTATTTACCCCCAAATATTGGGCTTTTGTATGACAATATTGAGAAAGACTAAAACTAAGGACATTTTCTCTCAGTTCAAGCGAAAGGTACAGGTCAATACAAAACTGCTATGAGGATTGAAACCAGAAAAAGCACTAAGTCTTGTTTACATAAGGGTCCTCCATTTTCAATCATATAGAAGTAAAAAGGGTGGTTTTGAAGCAGTCTAGGGATTCACATTTCTTAATGGCTGTTAGTAGGGCGTTCCAAATTTTAGTGGCATCACTGGCATGATAGGAGCAAAATGATTTTAATCCCTTGTTTGAGCCGAATTTGGGTTGCATGTGGTTTGTTGAACTCCCTCCGGAGTGCCGCGCTACGAGCTTGTAGGTCTGCTATTTTTGAGAAATCGTGAAAATGTGCCTCAAATCTTTGAATATATATTATTACAGAGTGAACATTTTAACTCAAATCTTTGCTTCTGGGGGGGGGGGGGGTCCCTGGAATGGGGAGCGGAGGCATATTACATATAATCTTTGGGGTCCTTGACATGAAATATTGAGCACCACTGATACAGAAACATACGTTTTTTCAGAAAACTCAGGATTTCGAAGACATTTTTTTAATTTCGAAGTCAGGTCTAAATGGGTTAATGGCTTAGAGACAGTTTGTCTAATGCTGCGACGGCCGAGCGGTCAAAGCCACTGCAGTGGACTCTGTGTGTTTGTGTGTGTGTGAGAGAGAGACGAGAGAGAGAGAGAGAGAGAGAGAGAGAGAGAAAGAGAGAGAGAGAGAGAGAAAGAGAGAGAGAGAGAGAGAGAGAGAGAGAGAGAGAGAGAGAGAGAGAGACTGCCAACATACTCTGATGTTGTTGAGGTTGACCTCCACCAGCTCCGGGTCATTCCTCTTTATTCTCATCAGGGTCTCCTCCACGTCTGTGGAGTTGGGTTCCTCGTCTGGAACGGGTTTATACTGAGTACACTGGATCACACCTATAGATGTACAGTAATACAGGTTTATACTGAGTACACTGGATCACACCTATAGATGTACAGTAACACAGGTTTATACTGAGTACACTGGATCACACCTATAGATGTACAGTAATACGGGTTTATACTGAGTACACTGGATCACACCTATAGATGTACAGTAACACAGGTTTATACTGAGTACACTGGATCACACCTAGATGTACAGTAATACGGGTTTATACTGAGTACACTGGATCACACCTATAGATGTACAGTAACACAGGTTTATACTGAGTACACTGGATCACACCTAGATGTACAGTAACACAGGTTTATACTGAGTACACTGGATCACACCTAGATGTACAGTAATACAGGTTTATACTGAGTACACTGGATCATATATATATATATATATATATTAGGGACATGCAGCTATGACAACTTTTCTTCTTCTATTATTATGATGATGTGTGTTTCGGCAAATAATTACATTCCTACATTGGGGTAGCACTCAAAGGGTAATCAAATGACAGTTCATCTAGTGTCCCTCCCCCTCTTTGGGGGAGTGCTTTCATAATGGATCTGAAGTTGTTGAGAAGTACTAAACAACTATCCCACCCCCCTCCCCCCCTCTGTCTCTCTGTCTCTCCCTCTCCCTCTCTCCCTCTCTCTCTCTCTCTCTCTCTCTCTCTCTATTCAATGCAATTGAATATTAGTCAAACTAATAAAGGTGTAAACAGTAGAATATTCACTAAAACTCCCTTGTGAAATGATAACATACAGAGCTGTGTTACATTAACACATGGGAGTAGAAATAGTACACTACAACTATCTATGACAAAACCTGTTCACTCCCACTCTAGCTCTCTCTCCGCCTCTCTATTCTGTCACACACAATGCGCGACGTTCAGGCGACATGTTCGGCGACATGTCCCGACGTTCAGGCGACATGTTCGGCGACATGTCCCGACGTTCAGGCGACATGTTCGGCGACATGTCCCGACGTTCAGGCGACATGTTCGGCGACATGTCCCGACGTTCAGGCGACATGTTCGGCGACATGTCCCGACGTTCAGGCGACATGTTCGGCGACATGTCCCGACTTTCAGGCGACATGTTCGGTGAAATGTCCCGACTTTCGGGGAGCTTCCTGGCGAGATGTCCACACTTTTCACAGCGAGTCGGAAAAAGGGCAACTTCTGCTGTTACCATTTGGAAAACGTATAGGATAAACTACCGTACCATATAGAATAAACACATGATGACTCATCAAAGCCTGTGTGTGTGTGTGTGTGTGTGTGTGTGCGTGCGTGCGCTCGTGCATGCATGCGTGCGTGTGTAAATGCAAAGTGCTATAGTTTCCACAGCGTGGTGTAAGTCAGATAAACAGATGAGCCATACTCAGGATTCCATAGTTGTACACATAGCCTGTGTGTGTATGTATGTATGTATGTGTGTGTGTGTGTTGGACTTACTGTTGAGTCCTTGCTTATTGACTATGGTGCTGCTGGCCAGAGCCTCGTAGTACTGCTGGTTGCTCATCAGTGTGTGCATGCCTAGGATGGCTGCACACACACACACACACACACACACACACACACACACACACACACACACACACACACACACACACACACACACACACACACACCAAGAGAGAGAGATAACAGTGAGCAATTTACTGTGAAGGAACAGAGGGAAAACTAATCGATCACTCATGAGAAATAATAGATTTTAAACGGATGAATGGAGGGACTCTATGTTTTCCCTCCTTTATTTGTACCCTGGGAGGTATAGCTAAGCTAGGGTGACAATTTGCCAAATACATTTTGGGGGTCCTTGGCACAGAAAAGTGATTTACTACTGATTTAGAAGGCATTTGTAGAATCGGCCTCCGGTCAACCCAACACTCAGGATGTTGCAGTGTGGACAGAACACACGAGTGAGTCTTTGATGGGGGTAACAAGAAGACTCACCCCGGTGCGTGCCTGTTTTTCCTCCCGGAATTTTCCCCAGTGAGGGGGATAACTTTGTAATATGCTATTGGCTGTTTGCATTCTTTTTGCAAGAATATAAAAAGATACTCCAGTGGAAAGGCTATATTATATTACTTATATTGACCCTATAAACAATTTTGTATTATTTAGTATATGTAAGGTTTTGCCCCCTCAAATGGTACCTCGTCAGATAATCCCCACATATCCTACAACAACTTCTGTGAACAGACTTCACTGTAGTAGCTTTTCATAAATTATATTTGTACTTAGGCTGTCTGCTGTCATGAAAGTTTATAGTTAGAGAAATTCAAAATCCAGCCGTCTGCTGTTCAGCCTCTCCCACCCCTCACTGGGGAAAACTCTGGGAGGAAAACAGAAACGGGGCGAGTCTTCTTGTATTCTTGATGGGAGCCCATTAAGTGCTGACACACTCAGTCTCACCTGACAGCAGTGTGCAGTAACAGTATGGACTAGGGAGGCAATATGGCTTTTAAGGGAAGCGGCAGCAGCTACATTAGAGTGGCCTGTGAAACAAACCTATTTAGAGAGAATTATCACCCTGTCCATGTGTCAGGGAGACAGAGAGCGTGAGAACGCCATGTGTTTGTAAAAGACATAAACAGCCGGAGAACGTGCAAGCTGCCAAAAGCCATTGTCAGTGGGCACGAGGAGGACAGTGAATTAATGACCACTCACACCACTTTGCATGCTCCGAGACCTGGTCTCCTTCACCAAGCACCGAGCATACGCATCACATGAGTCAGCGGCTCTCACACCTTTACAACCTTCAACAATTCTGCCTATACTATGCAAAGTGATTCGCTTGAATAGTTGCGATCAGGCACTTGTGACACGCCTACTACACATAAGTCACAGTTTCTCAATCTTTTTTTGAGTGGTGCAACCACTCTGAGGAACAGCAATGTCCATGTTAACCTATGTATGTTTGTGACTACAGTATGTGACTTTAATGAGTACCAGTAGGGGCGCTGTTGTGCCAGAAACAGAGATATAGTGCTGCACTGTTGCCTGCTAATGAGAGAGAGAGAGAGAGAGGAGGAGGGGGAGGGGGAGAGGAGAGAGGGGAGTTGCACCACTCAGTTCACATGGGTGTGATTTTTTTTTAGCTCTGGACCACTATCATAATTTAGAACAATCCTCAAGAAGGCATAACACACCCATGTCCCTATTTATTATTATTTAAAAATGAATAATCTTAACCCATTCTGACCGGGCACCCATTTTGGTGTCAGCATCATGTTATGCTTTAGCTATTTATAAATAGCAGATCTACAAGCTCATATCGCGCCACCGAGTGGCGCGATACGAGCTTGTAGGTCTGCTATTTTTGAAAAATCGAAGAGCGACTGACATTTTTAGAATCTGATCTCAGGTCAGAATGGGTTCATCAGACCAGTGTGTGTCCGGCGGAAACCTCGTATGAATCTGATCTCAGGTCAGAATGGGTTAAAGCCATATTTATATATATATATACGGGGGCACGGTGGCACAGTTGGTAGTGCTGTCGCCTCACAGCTAGAAGGTCCTGGGTTCGATTCCCGCTGGGGACGCTGTGGGCACTGGCGGCGTGTTCCCTCCTCCGCGTCATCAGTGCCCATACCCGAGGCGGGGGTTGGCGATAGGGCCTTTCTGTGTGGAGTTTGCATGTTCTCCCCGTGTCCCCTAGGGTAGATACCCTCACAAAAACATGCCGTAATCCTGGTCTCTAAAACTACCTCCCCCTGGCCAGCCGGGGCGCCTGATGGAGGGGAAAGGAACTGGTCGGAATAACGTGTCTCTTCCACGCGCTACGTCCGGCCGGGGAAATTCCCATCTGTCAGGTGAAAAGAAGCAGCTTGGACTCCTCATGCATAGAAGGAGGCATGAGGTCAGTCCGCTGCCCCCCCAGGTTGGCAGAGGAAGTGTAGCGCCCAGTATTACATTAGATAATTGGCACTGGGTGAAAAGAAAACTGGGTTACAAAATCGTGGGATAAAAATTTAGGTTAAAAAAAAAAGCCATATTTATACTGTACTTGGGCCTAGTTGCGCACTGAAAATTGCCTATCTACAAGCTCACATGGCGCCGTGCTGTGATGCGCTGTGAGTTTTTAAACAGACTATTTCCAGGGTGTGACACCGGCACAAAACTAAGTGTATCAAGCTCTTTACAGTCATTATTTCATTTAACGTTTTTTTTTCTTAACTTTGAAGGACTCATGCCATTATTATCCAACATGTTTTTGATACATTTAACAAAAACAATATATATTTGTAAACATTTACAGCATTTTCCCATGGACAATTTTAATTATGCCATGGACTGCAGGCACCTGTATGTTAATACAATTATAAGTAGTACATCCATGGACCACTAGTATGTTAATACAATATATATACTAGTACATCTGCAGTGGTTGAAGGCACCCTGGGCAAGACCTAAGCTGAAAAGACTATCAGCGGAAGTTACGGGGTTTTAGCGGAAGTGAAATCGTTGATGCTTTACAAATCAGTTTACATTCTCCGCGAATGAAACAAGTGTTGTGATTGGTCGGGAAAATATCGTATCCGGGGGAAATACATTCGACGGCTGTTCCGGAGGATACAACCGCTGATAGCTTCTCTGCCTTAGGTTGTGACCAGGCTTTTCTTTTCGCAGATAAGTAAGCCTGGGACCGAGGCTAGGTTGAAGGTGGTCTCCCTACTCTGGTAGGACATCTACTAACAAGTAGTACAGCATAAAGTTCATAAACACAATCCGAGCAGTATACTGTACATACATCATGCAGGAGGGGACTGGCAGTGTATAGTGGTGGAAAGACAGTACTCAAATGTTTTTACTTAGGAAAAAGTAGCAATTCTGCGATGTAGAAATACTCTTAAAGTACTAATTATGCAGTACAGAATTTGCATCTGAGATGTTAGTGGAGTAGAAGAACAAGTATTGGAAAATTGGAACTACTCAAGTAAAGTACAAAGTACAAATACCTCAAAATTGTACTTAAGTACAGTACTTAAGTAAATGTACATAGTTACTTTACACCACTGGAGACTGTAGTTTTGAATGTTAGAGAAAGTTAGAGATTGCAGCTTTGAAGCTTAGAACATGAACATGACAGAACAACGGAGGCCGCCCAATGCACACGGCGTTGCATTCTATACCCTGGATGAAGCTCTGCTAGCGGACAGCTAGGTCCACCGCTGGAGATGGGGGTGAACACAGTGGGAGGATGGCGAGATAAATGAAGGAGGGGTGGGGGTGGTTGGTGGTGGGGTCACGGTGAGAGAAAGGTGGAGGAAGGAAGGATGGATGGAGTGCTAAAGGAGACAGGAGAGTTTATATTAGGGGGAAACACGTCAACAAGATGGTGAGACGAGAAGGTTATGCTTATGATGTGCGGATGTGTGCTTGAGGCGAGTTCACAGGTGGATTAGTGGAAAGATGGGATGAAGAAAATGTATCATTACAGTATGTCAACCACTTAAACCCTATATGGTGAAGGGGAGTGCGTTTTCTGTTATTGCCGGGAATTTCTGTTTTGCTGAATTTGTCGTCGTCAGTTCGTCGATCGGCTATTTTCTACGAAGGTTTCCCCACATGCTATGGGGGAAACGGATGCTGGGATTTAAGTGGTTAAAAAAACACTTAAACCCTATATACTTGGTTGATTGGTGTCCCTACTTAGGGCTACTGGGTTTTCTCCTATTTTAATTTCACCGAAAATAGCCGATCTATAAGCCCACAACATGATGCGCCCCAACGTGTTTTTGAGATTGTAGACCGGATATTCGTTGCAGTATATAGAGGGGGGCAGTCAGCCAGATATTTCGTGAAGCCTCATTTGAAATCGGTAGTTCATATAATGGCCTGTTGTGGCGCTGGACTGGACCCAAAAAGCCCCATAGCTCCATAGAGGCCCATGTATTTTGGCCCAACTTCACCTAGACTGTATTACCTTAATAAACATGGTCATGAATACTTTCTTCTTCCAGTCACTAGTTTAAAGTCTCATTTCTAATGTCATAATATTCTTTTTGGAAAATTATGGTCCCATTAATTAAAATAATGACCATAAAGTCGCGTATGTTCTGAGGGGCGTGGCTACCGTTACAGTCTATGATCGGGAGTCCCCTCCCACTCAAGAGTCTACTCCTCCCACTCGAGTCAAAATAAAAACCAACGGAGAAGAAGGGGGGAAGTCACGCCTCGTTGTCTGGGCAGCCAATGGCCAGCTGGGCCCAAACGGAGCCAGCCAATGGCCAGCTGGTACCAAACGGATCTAGAAAGATGGCGACTTACATCAGGAATTAGCATATCATTACAGGCTTCATTTTACGTTCATGTTAGACCCGGCGAACGCTTTGTCCATATTTTTTACAGTCTATGGCCCCAACGTGTTTTTGAGATTGTAGACCGGATATTCGTCGCAGTATATAGGAGTCAAAGTATATACAGTAGGACTCCAGAGGTAGCAGGGCAGGTTACATGGAGTCAGTGTAATGCAGAAAATGAAGTCGACACTAGGGGCTCCATCTTACGCCTTATCCCTTATCCCTAAACTAATTTGCCATTTTTTACTATTTTGAAAATCATTTTAAAATAGTTCAACTAGCCGATCTACATCGAGACATTGTGAGCTTGTAGATCGGCCATATGAACCATTTAAAAAGTTTTTTTTTTAAATAGTAAAAAATGGCAAATTAGTTTAGGGATAAGGGTTAAGGGGTGACGCAAGATATAGCCCTATAGGACTGGTGTTCATTTCAGTTTGACACATGTGTTATATTATATTATGTGGGGTGGTAATGTACTCACTGTACACATGTATGTGTAAACCTGTGTATGCGTGTGTGTGTGTGTGTGTGTGTGTGTGTGTGTGTGTGTGTGTGTGTGTGTGTGTGTGTGTGTGTGTGTGTGTGTGTGTGTGTGTGTGTGTGTGTGTGTCATACCGGCGATGTCACAGAGCTCGGCATCGCTGGCGTTGGCCAAGGCTTCCTCCAGCTCTGGCTCCAGAGTCACGTTCTCCATGATGGGATCCACCATCTTCTTTGGTATAAACGCTTTACCTACGATGACAAAAGAAAACAAACACACACACAGTTACACACACATACAGTGCTACAACCACTCCTGGACACTGATATTGTCCTTCTAATCTGTGGGGGGGGGGGGGAATGAAATACAGCATAATGAAATGTACAGTAATTGGCAAAACACAGTTATCTCACGCATTAGAAGGACAATATCAGTCACCAGAACCAAGGACAGGGGTTTTCAATGAGTCATTCAACATGGTTAAAATAAAGTTTGAAGTTACAATGGGGTTTACAGATCAAATATCTAAATACTGAATAGAGCAACTTAACCCATTTTGGGCGGGAACCCCTTTTGGTGTTTTAAACATTATGTTGGCACGCTTTCCCCTAAATTGCTATTTTGGTCACACACATTTGGGAAGGCGCAAAGTGGAGTTTAAAAGCACCCGTAAGACGTAATGCCAAATTAGTTTGGTATATCGGCACACACTGCGTCTGTGCGCCTGCAATGGAGATGTCCTTATTCTCCTACGCATCTCTTTGTAATTTTCCTATAATCAGCAGACGTGAGTGTCTGTCACTTCCTTGTGTCCATTGTGTTTATATAATTGTCTAGTCAAAGAAGTTATTTGGCTTGTGCCAGGCATTGTGCGTGATTCCATTTGCTTGTTCAGTTTCATCACACCCATATGCATCCATGGGCTATGAGCATAGCCGTAAGGCTATGGAGCGATATAGCACTGGGCATAACGGGCAAGGGATAATGGATCTCTTAAAGGCAATGGCACCGTGATTGTTTTCATTATTGTAACGCCCAAACCACACCTATGCATAATGTAACGGGTAGCGGAGGTGTTTTAGAGATTTAGGCAGGTGACCAAAATAGCCACTTTAGTGGTGGAACACCCCTTCCCCAATTCTAAATCCCCAATTCTAAAACGGTTAGTCCCAATACTTGATTCTGATTGGCTGGTTACTGTCACGTGACCGTTGTAAATGTCACCGATAACCCACACCTTCAATCACTTTACATCAATCCCAGCTGATTCCGCAACTCTGTAGCTGTACTGGGGAAGGGGAGAGCTTGATTGTCTTACAAACCCATGCCGTGCGGACGCCTAAGCACCACCCGACTCATATGACTGTGAATGTGTGGCTCCAGGCAGCCCCGTAAAGACATCAAGCGCTATTCTCCCTTCAGATAGCCTACTTGCCGAGCAAAACAAGGAAGTGATGTGGCTCGCTCTGGTGGCGCAAAGCGTTGCTACTTTTGTAAATTGAATAGTTTTATTATAATATTGCTATATGTTTGTAACCGTTTTAGAAAAGCAATAAGCAACTCGAGGCCCCAGCTTACCGGGTATTTTACACTGGCTGGGAGTGTAGAAGACCCTCTGCGCGCCTCCCAGCCATTGTAAAATACCCGGTAACCTGAGACCTCTCGTGGATTATTGCTTTAATAGTGGCTTTAGAAAGCTCGGACGAAAATGGAGCCTAGAGTTACAGACCTGTAAGTGTCCATTTGGAAACCCCTCAAGGAACTCAGATGGTCCCTGGATCCCACTTTGAGAACCTGCACTGTCCCAGATTTGCTTAAATTACACGCCGATGTCGGAAGTAAAAAATGGTATCGGTACATGATCTTCTTCTTCTTTTCCTTTCGGCTGTTCCTTTCAGGGGTCGCCACAGCGAATCATCTGCCTCCATCTCACCCTGTTCTCTGCCTCCTCAGCGAATCATCTGCCTCCATCTCACCCTGTTCTCTGCCTCCTCAGCGAATCATCTGCCTCCATCTCACCCTGTTCTCTGCCTCCTCTTCTTTCAGAAAAACTTCATGTCCTCTTTCACTACATCCATAAATATCCTCTTTGGTCTTCCTCAGTTCCAACCACAACATCCTTCTACCGATAATATTATACTCACTATCCCTCCTCTGTACGTGTCCAAAGCATCTCACTATCCCTCCTCTGTACGTGTCCAAAGCATCTCACTATCCCACCTCTGTACGTGTCCAAAGCATCTCACTATCCCACCTCTGTACGTGTCCAAAGCATCTCACTATCCCACCTCTGTACGTGTCCAAAGCATCTCACTATCCTCCTCTGTACGTGTCCAAAGCATCTCACTATCCCACCTCTGTACGTGTCCAAAGCATCTCACTATCCCACCTCTGTACGTGTCCAAAGCATCTCACTATCCCACCTCTGTACGTGTCCAAAGCATCTCACTATCCCACCTCTGTACGTGTCCAAAGCATCTCACTATCCCACCTCTGTACGTGTCCAAAGCATCTCACTATGCCACCTCTGTACGTGTCCAAAGCATCTCACTATCCCACCTCTGTACGTGTCCAAAGCATCTCACTATCCCACCTCTGTACGTGTCCAAAGCATCTCACTATCCCACCTCTGTACGTGTCCAAAGCATCTCACTATGCCACCTCTGTACGTGTCCAAAGCATCTCACTATCCCTCCTCTGTACGTGTCCAAAGCATCTCACTATCCCACCTCTGTACGTGTCCAAAGCATCTCACTATCCCACCTCTGTACGTGTCCAAAGCATCTCACTATCCCACCTCTGTACGTGTCCAAAGCATCTCACTATCCCACCTCTGTACGTGTCCAAAGCATCTCACTATCCCACCTCTGTACGTGTCCAAAGCATCTCACTATCCCACCTCTGTACGTGTCCAAAGCATCTCACTATCCCACCTCTGTACGTGTCCAAAGCATCTCACTATCCCACCTCTGTACGTGTCCAAAGCATCTCACTATCCCTCCTCTGTACGTGTCCAAAGCATCTCACTATGCCACCTCTGTACGTGTCCAAAGCATCTCACTATCCCACCTCTGTACGTGTCCAAAGCATCTCACTATCCCACCTCTGTACGTGTCCAAAGCATCTCACTATCCCTCCTCTGTACGTGTCCAAAGCATCTCACTATCCCACCTCTGTACGTGTCCAAAGCATCTCACTATCCCACCTCTGTACGTGTCCAAAGCATCTCACTATCCCACCTCTGTACGTGTCCAAAGCATCTCACTATCCCACCTCTGTACGTGTCCAAAGCATCTCACTATCCCACCTCTGTACGTGTCCAAAGCATCTCAGTCTGGCCTCTCTGGCTTTATCTCCAAAACATCTGACATGCGCTGTCCCTCTGATGTACTCGTTCCTGGTCCTATCCATCCGTGTTACTCCCAGAGAGAACCTCAACATTTTAGTCTCTGCTACCTCCAGCTCTGCTTCCTGTCTTTTCTTCAGTGTAACTGTCTCTCTAAACCATACAACATAGCTGGTCTCACCACCGTCTTGTACAACTTCCCTTTCATTCTTGCTGATACTTTCCTTTCACACCTGACACGTTTCTCCACCTGTTCCAACCTGCTTGCACTCACTTCTTCAATCTTCACCTCTTTTCCACACTCTAGTCTACATTATATCAGTACATCTCTAAACTCTAATCATGATGCATCGATGCAGTGTTGATTTCGACTAAAACTATGGTTACAAATGTTTGCCGATTACCTTAGTTATTTCACGGGCAAAAACTGAATAAAAACGAAATAATAATTAAGCTAGGATGACTACAAAGTACAAACTATGACTAAATATAATTTGACAATAAAAACAATGTTAGGGAGGGTCGCAGAAATGACTTCATGAAATTATGCAACATCTGAAACCTTGAGGTATCACATGATGTCATGGAGAACCCTGGCCTGTCGTCACCGCGTCTGACTGACTAGAGCGTGTGTGTGTGTGTGTGTGTGTGTGTGTGTGTGTGTGTGTGTGTGTGTGTGTGTGTGTGTGTGTGTGTGTGTGTGTGTGTGTGTGTGTGTGTGTGTGTGTGTGTGTGTCTGTGTGTGTGGCAGGCAGGCAGGCAGGCAGGCAGGCAGGCAGGCAGGCAGGCAGGCAGGCAGGCAGACAGACAGAAAGTCCAGCAGAGAGTGAAAGACAGACAGGATAGACAAAGAGAAGAACAAAATGTCACCATAATATGGTATATCAATTAATATTATAAAGAAAGTTTGTGGAATATGAATATGCTTTGAGATTACATTCTAGTATTTATGGATTCTGGTATTCAGGTGTAATTATGTTTTAGGTCCATGGTGCAATACATGTAATAGTGACATGTCTAATGCGGTGGTTCTCACATCTCATCCTGGGGGTCGCGACTGTGTGCTCCATACAGAAGCCAGTCAAGACTCAATCCTTCGGGGTGAAGAGAGGAGAGTCCGCACACAGATTTGCTCCAAGGTGTTTGCTTTTTATTCAAAACACCATAATTAATACACAACGTTTCGGCCGTGAACGGCCTTCATCAGGTGATTCAGGTGATTCCTTCGGGGCGCCCGCTGGCCAAGCGGTCCAGGCGCATCATGCCACATACAGGCTTTGGCCTGACAGCACGTTGCGTGTTTGAGTCCCGTTCATGACGACCTTTGCTGCATGTCTCTCCCCTTCTCTCTCTCCCTCTTTCCTGTCAGTCTTTACTTGATCTTCCTGTGTGATGACCCATCCTGTTTGTGTCTGGTGTTAATGCTGTTCTCTGTTCATGTGCAGGAGGAGGGGACCAGCCTGCAGGGGTGGGCCTAGATGAGGAGGCACACCTGACTCCAATTGGGCTCAGCCTATTTAAGCAGGCTGGTCAAGGCCATTCCTCTCTCTCTCCTGCCTAGGGAACAATGTTTGTTCTGTGGCTCCTTTTAGTTAGTTTTTGACCTGAGTTGCTGCACTTGCACATACACTACACTTTCACACATCCACACATGCAATACACTACTGATCCAACTGATGACTCACACCCCACTTCACCGGTTAAGTATAATTTAGTTGACTAAGTTAAAATAAATACTTGTTTTTGACATTTACTCCTGTGTGTTGTCTCCCATTTTTGTCATGGTTAAGTCCGTTCATGACACCTGTTACAGTAAGATCTATCTAAAAAAAGTACCACACACCTGACCCGATACCACACCACAAGTACCGTCAGCCTTGACCGCAACTGAGAAACAACGTGGGTAAGAACATTGAGCCAGCCAAAAGGTTTGAGAACCACTGGTCTAATGTCAGGGTTTACAAACCTTTCAGGCCACGGCTGCCCAAAATAATCATATTTGAACCGGGGACCCTGACAATTTAGTTTGACTCAGATAAACATTGTGAAAATAGCCAAACTACAAGCTCACAAGAGCTATTTTCATAATGTTTACCTATTTCTTATGTCATATTTGGGTCGTAAAAGCATTCAATTGTCCCTTTAAAATTGTGCAGATACCCAGTATACACTTACCTAGTATATTGTACCGATTTATTTACTGTTGAGAAACCAATGTTGCACATTATTAAGCTAATCATCCGGGGATCCCCCAAAAACAGTGCTGGACTTGGGGAACCATGGACATTTTGGGATCACAGCAGACAGAGCTTCTAGGGTTTCAACCAGAGATGCCTGGTATCTGTCACCCTTCGTCACACCCCACCATGTGCATTGGATCGCCCTCCTGCAAACACCACAATATGTGCTTGTAAGGATACCCAGCCAAGCCAGAGGCACCGTGGACGATACAAACCCATTGGGCTCCATTTTCGTTCTGAATATTCTATTTGGGGATTTAGCAGTGGGGAAGGGGTGTTCCCCCACTAAAGTTGGTATTTTGGTTACCTGTCTATGTCCCTAAAACACCTCCGTTACCCGTTACATTATGCATAGGTGTGGTTTGGGCGTTACGATAATTAAACCAATCACCGTGCCACATGCCATTGCCTTTAAGAGATCCCTTATCCGTTGCCCGTTATGCCCTGTTCTATATTGCTTCATAGCCTTACGGTCTATAGCCCATGGAAGAGTGATGTGTTGCTGCCTTGAAGTCTCACTTGAAAAGTTCGGTAAAACGGATTAAACCCCATTCGCTGCGCTATGGGGTGATGAAACTGAACGAGCAAATGGAATCGTGCAGACGTGCACGCCGCACAATGCCTGGCAGAAGCCAAATAACTTCTTTGACTGTACAATATTACAATTATATAAACACAATGGACACAAGGAAGTGGCAGGCACTCACTTCAGCTGATTATAGGAAAATTACAAAGAGATGCATAGGAGAATAAGGAGAGATGACGCTGCCTGACTCCGTGGACATCTCCATTGCAGGCGCACAGACGCAGTGTGTGCCGATATACCAAACTAATTTGGCATTACGGCTTTACGGGTGCTTTTAAACTCCACTATGCGCCTTCCCAAATGTGTGTGACCAAAATAGTAATTTAGGGGAAAGCGTGCCAACACGCCCATGTCATGCCATGTGTCAGCATAATAGATAGCGGGTGACGCTGGACCAAAATACCATTAAGGGACAGAGCAAGCTCCTATACTCGTAATCTTTCGGGCAGCGGCTGACTTGCGTGCCACGTCATGGGTAACGGCGGAGACGAAAATGGAGCCCTTAGTATACTATCCACGGTGGTGGTGGTGGTGGGTAGGACCCTGTGCCACCCGTGAGCCCTCTTTCTCCCTCTCTTACTTCTACTTTCACTATCATCATTTTGTTTCTCTCTCTTTCTTTCTCTCTTCCTCCCCTTCTTTCTTCCTCTCTTCCTCTCATTCTTTCTTCATTCCCTCCTACCCCCAACTGTTTTCACATACAGCCTATGTCTTGATCAATTCGATACATTGGACCACAATGGAAACAAGCCCCCAGGGCTTTTTGTGTGCATTGCTTTTAGCATTATTGTATAACTGTACCTCTGTACCTTTTGGCAAACTGTTAATAAAGTATTGAATCAAAAACCTCTCTTCTCTCCAGTAAAGGGCACCAGATCTTCTTTGTCAGGATGCTCTTTGGCTTGTTTCTCCAGGTGAGCCAGCAGGTTGTCTCTCTGGAACATTCCGGTAGGAGACTTCTTGGTCTGGTCCTTCTGCCTCATGCCCGCTGGCAACAACGCATTCTACCATTGGATGAGCAAAGAAAAACAACATATTGTTTCTTAGCAATTTATAATGCATAATATATAATGCAACTTACAATAAACACTGTAATAATCACATCACTGTAAATAGAATTCAGAGCAGTGTAGTGTAGTGTAGTTACAGGGCAAGAGAGGGGTGTCCGATACTACCATCACCTTATTGAACCTTCTATATAAACATCTGGAAGTCAGCATGAAACATGCTAGGCTGCTTTTTGTTGACTTCTCATCAGCCACAAAAATAGTTAACAACTTCGGCTTAGACTCATGCAGGTATTATTAGTTGGGTTCTTGATTTCCTCACAAATAGAACCCAGAGGTTAAGACTAAGAGTGAATAGAACTAACATGAGTAACATCATCTACCGACTCACCCCAAGGTTGTGTTCTACTTCTTTCCCCACTCTTTTTGTAACACTTTCTTTTTCACTCAGTGTCAATTGTCTAATCAGATTCTGATGTAATCCTGGGCACTACACTCCCTCTGCCAATTTGGGGTTAGCAACGGACTGACCTCATGCTTCCTTCAATGCACGATGAGTCCAAGACGCTTCTTTTCACCTGACACGTTAGTTTAGTTCACCTGACATGTTAGTTTCCCCGGTTGGACGTACAGTAGCGTATAGAAGGAACACGTTATTCCAACCAGTTCCTTTCCCCTCCATCAGGCACCCGGCTGGCCGGGTTGGGGGGGGCAGTATAGAGACCAGGATTACTGCTTTTTGTGAAGGTACCATGCAACATGCAAACTCTACACAGAAAGGCCCTTTTGCCAACCCCACCTAGGGTATGGGCACTGATGACGTGGAAGAGAGCACACGCCCCCAGCGTCCACTCCGCGGTCAGAGTAGTGCAGTAGTGTCAAAAATGGCCATCAAGTGGATTTGGTAACCAGACCTATCATATATTTAGGGTCCATTATCAACAATCATCTGAAATTTTATTCACATACTGAAATGTTGTGTAAGAAGCAGCGCCTCTTCTGTTTACGGAAGCTAACCACATTTCAGGTGGATAAGTCACTGATGATTCTGTTCTACAGGGCTTTCATTGTTGCTATGGAAACCTTGGCGGTAGACATAAGAATTCCCTTAACGGTGTTGTTAAGGGGGCTAGCTGGTAAGATTGTGGGGGTACAATTCAGCTGTCTGAGTCATGTATACAGTATGACGAGCAGGTGCTCCAGAAAGTGCCATCTATTAGAGCAGACAGCTCTCACCCCTTAAATCCTTAATATCACTTATTGCCTTCAGACCAACGGCTAGAGGCCCCTGCAACTAAAAGCAATACGTATACATTCTCATTCATAGCTGCCATCAGTGATGAAAAGGGGTGATGTGGGTGAGGGGATGGTTGGTTGTACTGTTGCACTTATATTTTTAAACTGTTATTATCTGGATCTTGTGACCATGTACATGTCTATGTCTGCTCTTGTTTATGTATGTTTAACGCAGTGGCTCAGGGGTAGAGCAGCCGGGTGGGAACTGTGAGGTTCCCAGTTCCCAGTTCAATCCCGGGCTAAACACTGTTACCTCACTCACTCCTGCCTTTTGTTTTCAGTGAGTTTTGACTTTATTTAGATTTGGAGCACAGTAGAGACACAAGGCAGAGAGAGACGTACAGCACAGGTCTGTAGATGGAACCAAACAGAACCACAGGCAGAGAGAGACGTACAACACAGGTCTGTAGATGGAATCAAACAGAACCACAGGCAGAGAGAGACGTACAGCACAGGTCTGTAGATGGAACCAAACAGAACCACAGGCAGAGAGAGACGTACAGTACAACACAGGTCTGTAGATGGAACCAAACAGAACCACAGGCAGAGAGAGACGTACAACACAGGTCTGTAGATGGAATCAAACAGAACCACAGGCAGAGAGAGACGTACAGCACAGGTCTGTAGATGGAACCAAACAGAACCACAGGCAGAGAGAGACGTACAGCACAGGTCTGTAGATGGAATCAAACAGAACCACAGGCAGAGAGAGACGTACAGCACAGGTCTGTAGATGGAATCAAACAGAACCAACACAGGTCTGTAGATGGAATCAAACAGAACCACAGGTCTGTAGATGGAATCAAACAGAACCACAGGTCTGTAGATGGAATCAAACAGAACCACAGGCAGAGAGAGACGTACAACACAGGTCTGTAGATGGAACCAAACAGAACCACAGGCAGAGAGAGACGTACAACACAGGTCTGTAGATGGAACCAAACAGAACCACAGGCAGAGAGAGACGTACAACACAGGTCTGTAGATGGAACCAAACAGAACCACAGGCAGAGAGAGACGTACAACACAGGTCTGTAGATGGAACCAAACAGAACCACAGGCAGAGAGAGACGTACAACACAGGTCTGTAGATGGAACCAAACAGAACCACAGGTCTGTAGATGGAACCAAACAGAACCACAGGCAGAGAGAGACGTACAGCACAGGTCTGTAGATGGAATCAAACAGAACCACAGGCAGAGAGAGACGTACAGCACAGGTCTGTAGATGGAATCAAACAGAACCACAGGCAGAGAGAGACGTACAACACAGGTCTGTAGATGGAACCAAACAGAACCACATCTGATTCTGTGGTTGACGTACTATCCTGTCGGCACACTCCCGAGTCCCGACTGACTTGGTTTACGTTGTGTTTTATTGGGCTGACGACTGGTTTTTCTCCATATGCTGTTTGGGCCTTTTGTCCATTTTGGAGGTGGTCATGTTCTAAAAACTGTTAAATGAAGTCCAACTTGACAGAGAGAGGTTTGCCAGACCTCCAGAGTTATTCTTATACCTACAGAGACAGGGCCCTCACAAGTGCTACTTATAGCCTCATATCTTATCTCCCCTCTCACCGCTCTCTCTCTCTCTCTCCCCCTCAGCTCGCTCTCTCAATCTCTATCCATTTTACCCCAGCCCCCTCCCTCTCACCGCTCTCTCTCTCTCTCTCTCTCCCCCTCAGCTCGCTCTCTCAATCTCTATCCATTTTACCCCAGCCCCTCCCTCTCTCTCTCTCTCTCTCTCCCCCCCTCCCTGTGGTGACGGCTATGAATAACAAACAAATTCTGAAAACCATGACAGACAGACAGCAACACTCTCCTTCAAATTTTTGTTCAATCAGCGTGCGGCTGTCTGACGGATCAGTGCAGTGCGGTCTCTCTATCCATCTCCTGTGCATCTCTCTCTCTCATCCCCCTTTATTTTTACAGATCAGCTGGAAGGCCTCTCTCTCTCTCTCTCTCTCTCTCTCTCTCTCTCTCTCTCTCTCTCTCTCTCTCTCTCTCTCTCTCTCTCTCTCTCTCTCTCTCTCTCTCTCTCTCTCTCTCTCTCTCTCTCTCTCTCTCTCTCTCTCTCTCTCTCTCTCCTCTCTCTCTCTCTCTCCTCTCTCTCTTCTCTCCCCCCCCCCCCCCCCCCCCCCCCCCCCCCCTCACTTAGCACCTATAGCAGTGGTCTTTAAGCGTCCATATGACATGGTATTTATAGTGCGGACTAGAGCAGGGTTTCTAGTTCCTAGGGTGCCACAGAATTCCTTGATAATATTTGGAAATTAATTAATATCACTTAAATGTAACCACTTAAACCCTCTATACTTAAACCCTCTATACTTAAACACTCTATACTTCGCAAGACAGACCACCAAACCTCTTGGGGTTCAAGTGGATAAACGTATAAAAGTTATTTTCAATCTGTCATAAAGGAATTAAACTACTATGTAGTACTACTTACGTACCGTAATATGGCATGAATAAGGTTCTATAAAGTAACGAAGTAATTCAGGGATGCCTTAGATGAAAAGGTTTGGGAACCACTGTACTAGAGTATACATACAGTATCTATCAATCAACCATTCGTGGACAAAGTAATCAAGCCAAGTGCTGGTCAAATATTACTCAGTGTGAAAGTATCCAAAAGTACATATACTCCAAGTACAAATAGCATGATGTGACGCGTTGTGTGCTTGTTGCTCCGCTATTTAAAAAACAAATAAACGTACAAAATAAATGTACGGTTTACTGCCTGATTCAGCATAATGCACCATCATCACAGTCACAACAAGTAATACTGTAACCGTATCACTTTTAATTAGTAACATCAAAGTAACTCCTCGCCCACGGATGCTCATGGTTTAAGGGAGGAAACAATATCATAATGTTTGTGAACATCAGGTACTGATGATTATAGTAGGACAAATATTTTTTTCAAAAAAAGCGTACAGTAAGTGTTAAAATTGTGTTTATATGTGGCACCTGTTCATTAAGTATGCCTGGTTTGCCTGGTGGGTGGTGATCCACCTGAACTGAAGCCCCACAGCTGTTGTTGTTTGATAACGGTTGGAGGAGGGTATGATATTGTAATGTCACTTTATCACTGCCATTTCTATTGGGCCTTTTATATATATATATATATATATATATATATATAGAGGGACAGACAGTAGGCTGACAGGAAATGGGGGAGAGACATGCAGCAAAGGCCGTCGGGATCGGGAGTCGAACCCGCGGCACACCACCAGACTCGGACCACCGGCCAAAGTGCCTGAACCGCTGAGCCACGGCCCAGGCCTCGACTGGGCCTTTTGACCTGGGCCTCGATTGGGCCTTTTGAGAAACCAGAAATACACAGGGAAGACATTTTTCAACCACATTTCTAACTACACCTGGGGGTCTATTAGAGTAATTAATGTTAAGTCCACATACAAAACAGAAAAAGTACAAAAATGACGGCACTCCATCTTTAATATTGGTTAAACACTTTAACAACAACACATCTTCTCTTATGGGGGTCGCTGGCACGGAAAATGTCCAGATGTGACTGCCACAAAAGGCACAAAACACGGAATACGACTATGTCCCTATGGGTGCGCTCTGCACTGTCCAGAGCCCGGGCAGAGGTCTTTTTGGGGCGATTCTGGACAACCGTGGTGCACTTGGTGCATTTATAGATAGATAGAAGATAAGGGTCCATTTATTTGGTTTGCATTATTTAGCCGGGGACCACCTGGAACCCCCTCAAGGACCACTGATTGAGAACAACTGAATGAATGAATGAACCAATCAGTAATGTACTACTCACATCAGGGTCCAGCTCCTCCAGTTCGTCCTCTAAGCGCTGTAACTCATCCTCTGACAGCTTCTTCAACAGCTCGTCCTCATCAATGTCTAAGTACTTCTCCATCTCCTTCTTCAGCTTCGACATGATGCCTATAGTTCACCTGCAAACGGCAGAGTCACCTTACTGTACTTACGGCAGGAAATATACCGTATACGCAGTCAAATTTACTCTGTGACTCAGAAATTATGACTTTAGCTGTAAAGTACATTTACTGTACTTAATTACAATTTTGAGATATATTTTTTAACTTACCGGAGTTTTCATTATGCTTACTTCTAAAACACTACACCACAGAAATATTGTACTTTTAGTCCACTACAATTATTTGAAAACTTTAGTTACTATAGTTACTGCAGATTTTGATTGTCTGTCTGTCTGTCTGTCTGTCTGGGATTCAAATTATCGATTAATTCAATAATTGATAAGGGATAACCTTATCGATCAATTACCCTGTTTTTTTTTAACGAGACAATCTTACTTTCCCTCAATAATGTCTAACATAAAAATATATTAAAAATATATTTTGCTGATATACAGAAAGCATACAAAAGGCATATTATATTCCTTAATTCAACATTTCGGTGGCTAGCAAGGTGGGGAGGACTTTCTTTTAACCAGCCCACATGTGCGTTCCTCGGCCACGCATGCACAGACAGCATTCAATGTTAACTGTTGAATAATTGAATAATTTCTTAACAGCGATTATTCGATTCTTAATTCATTGTTAATATCCCTACTGTCTGGCAGTCTGTCTGTCTGCAGGGACAAAGGTCTATGGACTTTTAATCGTTGTTTGGAGCCTAATTATAAATTCCCCATCGCCAGCCAAGTCTATGGAAGTTATAATGTTTGTTCAGGGCAGTAAATGACAAGGTACACCATATACAAATATCTAGTAATACATTAATTTCATTTTTAATTTCATTTTCTTTCATTTCATATTCTCACGGACATGAGAACATCAACATGCCCCTAAGAAATATCGGGGCGCCCCTCACTTCACACAAGTGTGATTTTGTTTTTGCCCTCAACATGGTTGTACTGACCTCACTGACCTCCGGCCTGCAAAGGAAAAGTCACTGGCAGTTGAGTTGAGTGCCTGGAAAGCCCTGGAAAGCCCCTGGGAAAGGGAGAGACCTGGAGGAAAATAAAACAAATGGATAGAGTGAAGAGAGATTAATAGCATGGAATAGAATCCATGCAGCAAGGCATCTGTACAGCCATCTCAAAGTGGGCTCTGGGTATGAAATTTGTCTTAGCTTCTATTTCGAACCTATGTAATTCATATGTATACATTTTGTATGATCTTCTGATGTATTGTGATGTTTTTTTGCATTACTCGAAGACACTGAAAATGTGTTTCAGATCTACATGCTCACAACTCACTAAATCATGTGTGGGTTTATTATCCCTGGCACAGAATATGTTCTGATGGGGTTCATGGGGCCAGATAGATACATATGAATCTTGACATGTAAACGGTTGAGAACCACTGCAGTGGACTATGACCCAGTAAAACCAGGAAAGCATCTGTGTCATTTTATATTTTCTACAAGCTCTCAACGCTGTGATGTGACACGTTGTAGATTGGCTATTTTCCCTAAATGTGTGCACCACCCGTGTACGACGAAGTAGGGCATTAACTTAAACATCACACTTGAAGTGTGAAGTGAGGGACGCTCTTATCATCATACATCATCATATATCACATCCCGTGCTCAGTCAATCAAATCATTGCTGTGGTAAAAACACACACAAAGTTAGGCATAGGAGGTGCTAGCGCCCATCAAAAATCACACTTGTATGAAGTGAGAGGCGCCCAGATGTTTGGGGGCATATATTGATATTACCATGTCTGTGAAAAATATATCGGCGAGATCACGTCTTACAATAATTTACCCTCAACAAACATTAAAGTCCATAGATTTGGCTGGCACAAATTACATCATCATTTACACTAAACAAAAATTAAAGTGCATAGACTTAAATGTTCAAAAAGGGGCGGAGGAGTTGAAACAAGGGTTGGAGATACCAGGAAGTACAGTATAGCCCATTGCTGCTGCACTGGCACTATCACTATGTATAAACCAAGTACAGTTTGATATGGGCTGCACTATCACTATGTATAAACCAAGTACATGTTTGATATGGGCTGCTAAATGTTTTCTCTCACGTGCACATTACACAAAGGACTGTGATTTTAATACCTGCTGCTACATTATATCTGCTGCAAAATGTGGCCTCTACTTGCACAAGGGACTGTGAAATTCTACCTCATTTGTACTTCATTTCCTTTGTTTCTTTCTGTATTCTCATGACAATTTACAATTTAGGCATTTAGCAGATGCTCTTAATCCAGAGCGACTTACATTAAGCAAGAACAAAAAAGCATGGGAATACATCACATAAACAGCATTTATCATGAAACATGCGTAAGCTAAGAAAGTAACAGTGGAATATCTATATAATGAAACTATACATATAAACTATACATATATACTAATATGCTATACATATGTACTATGACGTGCTATGACTACATACAATGCAATTATAGTGCCGTCTACATAACATGCTATAAGTCTGTATCAAATGCTATCTAAGTCTACAGAAATGCTATTTAAGGGGGTACTAGGGTAAGTGCTATGGGCCATGATGGAAGTCTGAAAAGGTGGGTTTTCAGACTACAAAAACAAACTTCTACTCAATCTTTTACACCTGTACACTTTTGATGTGACAATAAAGTTAATCAAAAAGAACATCAACTTCATTGTGACACTGACAGAACAGATGGTGTTTAGTCTCTCTGTCTATGACACGTCTGGGAAGACTCGCTGTTTTGGCTGTTAGACAAGAGGATCCATGATGGATGGGGTGGGGCAGAACATGTGTGCGCCACAACAAAGCTGAATGCTTGGCATGGTTGCCAGCTTGCCGCCTCCAAGCCCTGATGGCACCATGACCGACCACGGGGACTTTGTCCTGTGGAGACATTCATTGTGGGATCCGACTCATTCATGGTGGTTATTTCCATCATGTCCATACAGGGGCATTAATGGGCCTTAGTTCCAGAGCGATATTCATGCAAACATGTACTACTTCTACTTTGCCAAACATGGACCATGAACATACGGTAACTACTAGTTAACTAAAGACAAAGTGGCATTTATGTCTTGACTTCTTAAATTCTCTGTGTTCAACATGGACAGTAATTCGTGGAAACATTTGTTATTTTGTTTTGTTCCTACGTGCTGCACATGAATCCTGCACAGGGTCAAGCCATTCAATTATTTGTTCTAATTCTTCTTGCACCGTGACCAGACATGCGGTTCCAGAACCAAACATGTACAACTGGGCTCAACTCCAGATAACGCTCAAGTCTGTGAGGAGAGGCTGAACTGACCTAGCCAAGCCAAACAAACAAACAAACCTGGGGGCCTGGATTTAAAATGTTTCTTCTTTTCAGTAAAATAAGGTTATGTTGGCGTTTCTATTTCACTACAAGAGACAGACAGACACACAGACAGACACACAGACACACAGACAGACACACAGACAGACACACAGACACATACACGCACGCGGAAACGTGGAAACTGTAATATTACCAGAACAACCAACTATTCAAGTTTCCAAGGAAAGGAGCTGGGATCTTCGACTGCAAGAAGCCAAGTCAGTTTAAACACAACTTGTATTGAACTGTACTTTCGCTGAACTGTACCCATTATACAAACTGTTAATAACATTTTCAATTAATCAATGCCATTTCCATGAAGGCTTTTACATCTGCACATGTATATATTCAAAGGTATGTTACATATTACAGACAGTCCCTGGACCGTATTGCTTCCAAACCTCTCAGGACTACATATAGTGTACAGCTTATTAAAAATAAGCAAATAAAGTATCCTAGTCTCCGACACTCATGTAGGCTACAGTACAGTTATAACAATATGGCATTTGTGCACTGCTGTCATTTAAAGGTAGGTTAAGTGATATAAGGTTAAAGCACAATATTCTGATAGTTATCATTGGTACAGACTAAATGGTAAATGGTGCATTTATATAGCGCCTTTATCCAAGGCGCTTTACATAGATTGTGCATTACATTCACCCATTCACACACACGCATTCATACACCGATTGCGGCGGAAGCCATACAAGGTACCAACCAGCACATCAGGAGCAATTTGGGGTTCAGTGTCTTGCCCAAGGACACTTCGACATGTAGACAGGAGGAGCCGGGATTCGAACCGCCGACCCATGGATCATTGGACGACCTGCTCTACCGCCTGAGCCACAGTCAGACTCAGAGTGTTTGTTCTGTAACAGTGGACTCCCTGCCGCTTCAGCTATTTGATGAACAGAAAATACATTTTCAGGAAGGTGACAAACATTCAGACAATCAGGAAAGCATACCCATTTATGAGATTAATTTTTACAGTGTTCTAGTAAAGTTCCAATTGTGTAATAGTAGTAATGTACAGTATTTGTTTCATCACATCCAATTACACTTGTTTAATCTATCTGGGTTCTTACTGAGTTCTCCATCCTGATTGGATAATGGATATAATTGGTATCCTAACCTAAAATGCATTTTCTGTTTAATAAAGAGCTGGAGAGACATGGAGACTCCTGATACTGAACAAAGAAATATAGCAATGATTACTATCAGAATACAGTGCTGTTTTACACTTAACTAAAGAAAATAACGTATCCTTCCATTTAACACGTGACAATGGAAACTGTAACACAGTGCAGTACAACTAAATTAAGCTTTGTCAGTTTGAAGTGAAAATAGTAACTCGTCAAATCACCTCAATGTCAGTGATAACTTCTGCTAATGACGTTAATGGTTCAAGTTGGTTAGACGGTACTAATCTCTAGTAAACATTGTTACACTTGAAAATCAGAACTTGACAGCACTGAATTGATATACTCGTCGTAGTAGGCTATATAAGTTAGGCTTCAATGCTTGCAAACCTCGGACCCAGCATTTGGAAAATGAAAATGAAAAAATACATAAATTAAATCCAAGTGTGTTGGCCCCCTTGTAGTGACTGATGGGTAGAATTTGCCATATTGTGGTTTTCTTTTCTTGGACTGAAAATGTCTAAACTCAACTAGATGTCATAAATCCTACTCGGGCACATCAGGGCAGACGCAGAAGAGAATAATTTACAACCAGCTATTTGACCCAGGCGTGACTGCCAGGACAGTAGATCTTGTGGGTACAAACACCAAGCTCTTCCCAGTGGAAAACAGCTGAGGAAGAGAGAGACGCTTCTCTTTAGAGAGATTGGTACCAAAGCATTAGTGATTTAGAGCAGTGGTTCTGACATTGTTATATGTCAAGGACCTGCAAATTAATATGGATCTGCCCCATGGACCCCCATCTGAAAGTGTTCTGTGCCAGGAAGGATTGATGTTGTTAAAATGTTGTTGTGAGCTTGTAGACCGAATAATGTTGTTAAAGTGGTTAAACTGATTGTGATGCCAATTATATCAATTAATTTTGCCGAGACCCCCTGGAACCTCCTCAAGGACCCCACTTTGAGAAGCATTGTTTTAGAGAGATTAACAGAAACATGATGATGTGTGTACATGAAGGATTACAGTATGTCAAGGTATATTTCTAGGCATTATTGCTGTTCTAAATTAGAGCATCATAAGTAGATGTACTCAAGGACTTTACTTACCGATAATTGCAATTTTCAGGTACTTTTACTTTACTGGAGTACTTCCAATTGTCTATAGTCCAATACATCTCAGGGACAAATATTTTACTTTTATTCCACTTGAGTCCACTACAATCCTTTGAAAACTTACTTTGTAGATTCTGATTATCATTACATACATTAACCATTTCAAACCTATTTAAACTTTGGCTATTTGAAAATAGCCGATCTGCTATTTTCAAAAGATTTCGTATACATTTTAAACATGTAGCCTATACTCTGCATAATAAGTACTTTTGCTTTTGGTACTATAAGTATATTTTGATGCCTATACTTTTGTACTTTTACTCAAGTAACTTTTGATTACCAGACTTTTACTTGTAACAGAGTGTTTCTACGTTGCAGTATTGATACTTTTACTTAAGTACTTTTTTCCACCACTGATAATTAGGATGTCCCTTTCTCAAACACAGTGGATTCAAATGTATAACATTAGGCCTACTATGCTGTGAATTGCAGATTGTCTGGCCTGCCTTTGAACAAGTATGGACACTTAACTAAAATAGACACTACAGCACTTAGCCTACAGTCGTATATCATGAGCTTGGTAATGAGGAGACTATCTGCTCCCTCCCAGAGTCCAGAAGTTGTTCTGCAGCAGCCAAGAGCTCCTTGCATTTGTCTGTAAACCTTTCAGGTTGTTAATTTCTACAGGCCGTTAACAAAACCACATTGAGCACATAATGTAAGCTGTCATGAAAAAGTTAAAAACTAAGTTATATACCACTGCCAGTAGAGAGCATGATAAAGATAACAGATGCGTTCATGGACGCAAACTATAATAAAATAGACTATTTACTGATTAAATTATTTCCTTAAGTAATGTGGTCTTCACTGGTCTAGGTCAGTGGTTGTGATTCGTTTGGACTGGAGACCTAATGGACCTATGGCCGGGTCTTAGCCTAAGATTTAGACTCTCATAGATGTATTTTATCCATTCTGACATTTAACAGCTATATTGTACAAAATGGCTAACCAAATAATGCATCTGTCTGGGTTAAATTAGCTTTGAGGATTTTACAGTAGGCTATTAGAGATTGGGGTCCCAGAGATTAAACTGGGGGTCCTTGGAGGAATGAATGAAAAACAGTTTGAGAAACACTGCTGTCATGAAAACAGTTTTCACGTTTTGCTGAAGTATGATAATCTTTAAAGATATCAGTGTGGTCTTCACTCCTCCTTAACTCTTCTAGGGGTCATCATGCATGCATGGAAAAACACTCATACCATTCCGTTCAGATGTAGGTCATAGAATTGACACAACTGTTGCATCTCCCAGCATGCAGCTATGCTGCAGCTGTCACTGTAGGATTAGCCAGGCTATTTATTTGATTTGCTTTAAACACGAGTTAAATCTTAATTATGCATCCAAAATGTCTATGTCATTATGTTGCGAGACATTTCATTCAGCCGTGCTTTAAATGACAAGCCATTTTATCATTAACTCGACATAAATAACTATAACTCACATTAACAATCGTGCTCACCATGTTTTAGCCTATAATAACATGAGAGCTGAACAGTCGTGTGTTTACCAGTTCATTTGCACATTTTATAGCCCTACTTTGCATCAACTTCAACGTACCTCCTCCAGTGCTTTTATCCCCCGGCGCTATTTATAGCCCGGAACGTCCTGCTTTGTGACAGCAACGAATACTTTGACCAGATATGGTTTCCTTTCTGATCGAGCCGCCCCGGCACTAGCACTCTTAACAGTCAGCGTCTCTTGTTAGCCAGCCAGAGAATGCAAAAACTCGGCACAAAACTTTTTACTGCACAAAACCGTCCATGACACCCAGAGACTGAGATAATATCCTTTGAATGTGCTTAAGTCGCTCCGGAGACCCGCGTATGGTGGGAGCTTCTCTAACTAGTGCCTACTACTACTGGGCTGTACTGTAGTCAGAGAGGCTGGCTGTTCTCTCCCCCCTCCTCCCCCCCCCCCATCTCCTCTCCTCTCCCCCTCCTCCCCCCCCCATCTCCTCTCCTCTCCTCTGGACCCCTCATCCCCTCCCCTCCCCTCCCCTCCCCCCTATGGAAGCATAAAGCTGCCATAACTCAAAATGGCAAATACGAAAAGTCAATTGACAAAAATAAATCTAAAATGCAAAAGCTTTTACATTTCATCTCCAGGTGTGCTCATTCTATGACAGAATGAAAACGATAAATAAAAGATCATTTGATTTTACATTTTCCAAAAAAAAAATGGTCCGGTAATTAGTGGACAATATTAAAATGCAATTGCAATTTTGAAAATGAAAATGAAAAAAAGAGAAATGCCGTTTAATCTTCAGGTCATTAACACATTTGAGACAAAAACTAGAAAAAGTGCCCTTCTGGGCACAGGTCTCCACCAGGATAGGAATGTAGGACATTGCAGCTTGCCTTCATCTGGTGGTTGGATAAAAGGGCAACAAAAGTAAATTAGAGGTAAAAACACTTTTCGGCCAGTTATAGCGCCACCTTGAGGCTGAGTTGAAATTGTTCATGTGGCATTTCGTCCTCGGCCTAGTGGGAATGTGCGTGCACAATTTCACAGAAATCACGCGATGTGTTCATGATTTGCAGCATTTTGTTTGAAACTGAGCACTCCTGTGAACTTTGGAAGCCAATCTTAACCAATCAGGATGGAGTCTGAGAAATCTGAAAGACCGGTTTCGTTGAATGGCTCTAGAGAGACTGTGTACCAATTTGCGCGATGTTTGGACAAAATCTGTAGGTGTACTGTGCAAAAACTTGTTTTGCACAAAGCGGCCTCCTGGTGGCGCTATAACAGGCCGTTCTGGAAATTTTGGGGCAGCGGTTCATCGTTGGCATCCAGGGAGTGTGTGTGCAAAATTTGGCATCAACCGGGTTAACGGTGGCCGAGATTAGCTGCTCACGGACACACGGACGGACGGACGGACGGAGTGCAAAACATACTCTCCCCCCATGCCTTCGGCCTGGTGGAGACAATGAGTAAAATGCTGCAATTTGTAAAAATGGCTAAATATGACTCCTAACATTGTTGACGAGGGACTGGGACTCATCTAAATGACCATCCCTGGGACTCATCTAAATGACCATCCCTGGGACTCATCTAAATGACCATCCCTGGGACTCATCTAAATGACCATCCCTGGGACTCATCTAAATGACCATCCCTGGGACTCATCTAAATGACCATTCCTGCACTCATTACATTGAAAATCTATTTACATCACTGACCTTACTACTCGGTAGGTACTGTAGTAGAACTCCTACTTCCACATTTCATTAAAAAAAATGGCAGCTCTACAACCTCCCAATGTATCACTAGGTGATGCATTGTGAGCTTTTAGATCAGCAATTTATTTCATATTTTATAAAGTACCTCCCTGGTTATCACAGAATTTCAGATTCTGCAAAGATTCAGGTTCTGGATTACTCTTCATTGTCTAAAAGACTAAGACGCAGCTGAGACGACATTGGAAGTTTATTTGGATGCAAATGAGGCGAAAAACTAAGACCTTCAAAAGTTCACCAAATGGATGCTTAATGACAAGGCTGCCAGCCAGCAGAGAGCCTGATGTGTTTTCAACCATGCCCCTGCTACGGCAGACCCCATACATTTGGCTGTCTAATTATTCAGCTGATGTGTCCCTATTTTTTGTGACGAAGACCCACAAGGGTCGAAACGTTGTTCATACAAATAAAGAATTTTCCCTGGGAGCAGTGAATCAGTGTGCGGACATCCCTTTCTTTTCATTGTACGTATATTTTTAACCATCTGGAGATGTGCGTGCTTCCCGTCGGATCCTATCCCTATTTATACCACTTTAAATCTGGTGCCCCCGTCTTGGGACACCAGGTTTTTTCTATTTTTCCCCCTTCTTTTTAAGAAATTTGCTTAGATAAAATGATTAAAAAAAAAAAAAAGAGTTTAGAAGTGTTCATTTCTTACACATTTATTTGAAACACAAGTCTTTTTCAAATTATTAAAGAAAATTACAATTTAAGAAAACATGCATTTAAACCACAAAACAAACAAAAGGCTCAAACTATTCAAATACAAACAGCATGCAGAAACAAAACGATAATAGAACTTTTTAGTGTGTCCTAGTCAGTCAGTGGTGGGCAGCTTCTCTGCAATGTCTGCCATGATTTTGTGGATCCACACGTCACTGTTTTCCTGGCTGGTGTCCACCAGGTACACCGTCAGCCTGCGTGGTAAAGTAGGGATGTC
Source organism: Protomyctophum parallelum (assembly GCF_964188405.1). Classification (NCBI taxonomy): domain Eukaryota; kingdom Metazoa; phylum Chordata; class Actinopteri; order Myctophiformes; family Myctophidae; genus Protomyctophum; species Protomyctophum parallelum. The sequence goes on along the minus strand of NC_139702.1, from coordinate 3,274,142 downwards.
ACTCACTCATCATTACATTTATTTATTTTTTTACACTGAAAAATAAATACACATTTACTTTTGCCTTTTAGGCTTTGTAAACAAACATTTCACAGGGTAGATACATATGACTCACAGCTTATACTGTATACGGCGAAATGGCAGACATTTAATAACTTTATACTCTCAAAATGAAATAGTGGAAATGGCCCAACTGCATAATGCATCGCGTTGAGCTTGCATATTGGCAATTTGTTTTTATAATGTTTTAAATCTTATTTAAGTGATTGTGATTAGTGGTCATAATTGTGAGCAACCTACCTGCGTGCCCACACCTCCGGGCCCTCCTGCACTCTCTCCACCTGGGCTACCAGCGCCTTCTTCTCCACGTGGTTCCTGAACAGGTTGGAGGCTTCTTCGGACCACTGCTGCTGTCCCACACCTGGTGTGCAGACAGGGATAATAATAATAATAATATCCCTCTAAGCAAGTACCCCTCAGTTTGATATGCATTAGGGATAATAATAATAATAATATCCCTCTAAAAAGCAAGTACCCCTCAGTTTGATATGCATTAGGGATAATAATAATAATATCCCTCTAAGCAAGTACCCCTCAGTTTGATATGCATTAGGGATAATAATAATAATATCCCTCTAAAAAGCAAGTACCCCTCAGTTTGATATGCATTAGGGATAATAATAATAATAATATCCCTCTAAAAAGCAAGTACCCCTCAGTTTGATATGCATTAGGGATAATAATAATAATAATATCCCTCTAAAAAGCAAGTACCCCTCAGTTTGATATGCATTAGGGATAATAATAATAATATCCCTCTAAAGCAAGTACCCCTCAGTTTGATATGCATTAGGGATAATAATAATAATATCCCTCTAAAAAGCAAGTACCCCTCAGTTTGATATGCATTAGGGATAATAATAATAATATCCCTCTAAAAAGCAAGTACCCCTCAGTTTGATATGCATTAGGGATAATAATATCCCTTTAAAGCAAGTACCCCTCAGTTTGATATGCATTAGGGATAATAATAATAATAATATCCCTCTAAAAAGCAAGTACCCCTCAGTTTGATATGCATTAGGGATAATAATAATAATAATATCCCTCTAAAAAGCAAGTACCCCTCAGTTTGATATGCATTAGGGATAATAATAATAATAATATCCCTCTAAAAAGCAAGTACCCCTCAGTTTGATATGCATTAGGGATAATAATAATAATATCCCTCTAAAGCAAGTACCCCTCAGTTTGATATGCATTAGGGATAATAATAATAATATCCCTCTAAAAAGCAAGTACCCCTCAGTTTGATATGCATTAGGGATAATAATAATAATATCCCTCTAAAAAGCAAGTACCCCTCAGTTTGATATGCATTAGGGATAATAATAATAATAATAATATCCCTCTAAAAAGCAAGTACCCCTCAGTTTGATATGCATTAGGGATAATAATAATAATCCCTCTAAAGCAAGTACCCCTCAGTTTGATATGCATTAGGGATAATAATAATAATATCCCTCTAAAAAGCAAGTACCCCTCAGTTTGATATGCATTAGGGATAATAACCCATTCTGACCGGGCACCCATTTTGGTGTTAGCATCATGTTATGCTTTAGCCATTTAAAAATAGCAGATCTACAAGCTCATATCGCGCCACCGAGTGGCGCGATACGAGCTTGTAGGTCTGCTATTTTTTTTATTATCGAAGAACGACTGACATTTTTAGAATCTGATCTCAGGTCAGAATGGGTTCATCAGACCAGTGTGTCCCCAGTGGAAACCTCGTATGAATCTGATCTCAGGTCAGAATGGGATAATAATAATATCCCTCTAAAGCAAGTACCCCTCAGTTTGATATGCATTAGGCGCCACAGACAAAAAACATTGGATTCAGACCCAATCTGAATCCGTCTGCACACGGCTGAGAAACGTAAATATATATATGTAAATCCCCCTCCCCACCTTTGTAGCCACAGAAACACCTCTTTGCATGTGATGTGACCGTTACATTTATTTTATATTTCATGCAAAGATGCCATTGCCTGTAATCGCAAATATGCTTTTTGTATTCTTTCTGTACATTATATCAGCAAAGTGTAGATTTTTATGTTTGAGGGAAATTAAGATTCTCAGTAAAAAAAAAAAAGAAAAGGCATTTATCAACCGGTTAATCGATCGATAAAGAAAACGTAATAAATTAATGACTATCAATAATTCCTATCCCTACTACTGTAAACCTCAGTGTCAAAAGTGATATTTGTCTGTAAAACTAAAATTGCTTTATATTCTGATATTAAGGCTGCGGGGTGCGCACGCTTATCTAACACACCAAAAGTCTGACATGCGAAAATCACCCGTTGGTCCGACATGCGTTGGTCCGACATGCGTTGGTCCGACATGCGTTGGTCCGACATGCGTTGGTCCGACATGCGTTGGTCCGACATGCGTTGGTCCGACATGCGTTGCATCCCGCGTGTGGTTAGCGTTTATGGTAGACTCAGAGTATCGGACTAATGTTGGACTGTTAGTATGTCGGAACTTATGCCTGTACCCAAGGCTGCAACGATTCATCGTAATCAAATGGATTATTCAATTAGTTGCCAACTCATTTAGTAATTGGCAACTAATCGCTGGAGTTTTTCTGCAATTAATCGTGGGTGTTTTCCCACTTTGTTTTTCCAGTGTTAAATGTAACTACCGTCAGCTAAAGAGGAGTCCGCCATCGGTCTTCCCTTACAATCTGCTGATGGTTGCACATGCACAGTAGCGACTGCAAAGCATGATACATTAACAATGGAGAATCACATGGTATCCAAAAACATCTGATTTATTTCAATGTCATTTGTCTTTTATTTGAATAGCAGCCTAATCAGCAGCTGAGCAAAATGTAATAATGTACTTTGAATGAATTATTCATCTTTAATGTATTTTTTTAGTTAGAACATGTCTAAAATAACCTAATATGTAATGTATAAGGCGATAGCTAAATAAGCAATACAATTAATCGTTTATTTGGCCGATTAATAGATTATGAAAAGAATCATTAGTTGCAGCCCAGCTGCCCCATCTGATAGTAATCACGAAATGAAACAAGGAAACGAGCAGACACATTTTAACTCAAGACTACAATTGAAGCTAATAAATGGGTTCCCTTTCCTGATTGAATGAAATTGACAAACTACCTGAAAATGTCTAAGTAAAACCGTCCATGTCTTTCCGGCACCCCAGAGCTATTTTGAAGGAATCCTGGGAATGATTGTGTCAATATCACCACCGTAGTTATTTAAACTATTTTACATTGCTTTGCACTCAACTAACCTGCCAGCTGTGCGGTGATGGCCTGGAAAGGAAGCTGTCTGAACTCCTCTATGAGAGTCTGGAGTTGAGTAGAGCTGACCAGTTCGTGTTTGCCGTAGTCCAACTCGTAGATGGACACCAGTCCGTTGGTCAGAACCCCCTTCACCATCACACGGTGCCAGCTAGACAGACAGACAGGTCAGGTTTATTGGAGGAACATGTCACGTTATGAAACAACAAGCACGACTATTCTATGACGGATTTGCAGGATCTAATGGAACGCAACATTGAATTCACTGTGTTGCAAGAACATATGATTCTCAAACCTTTTCATTTCAAAGAGCCCCAGTTACTATGCATCAGGCTACAGATGGCCATAACTCTGATACTAATAATTTAGCTGGTGACCCCATGGAACCCTGGGGGCCACACTTTGAGAATCACTGTGCTAGAGGTGATATTGGGTTGGGTAGTGTTCAGTGAGGGAAACAAAGAAAACGATGCTTTAACCACGTCAGACCGTACAACGTGTACAGACGTCATAACTAATCCAACCGATGGATCCAGTGGACATGTACACACGACCTAGCGCTTTTTCATTGATGTCAAACAAACAAAAAGAATATTCAGATTATTTTCTTGCGTTGGCCTCTCCTTCTGCACCATACTCTGTTCACGCAGCGTTGGCCTCTCCTTCTGCACCATACTCTGTTCACGCAGCGTTGGCCTCTCCTTCTGCACCATACTCTGTTCACGCAGCGTTGGCCTCTCCTTCTGCACCATACTCTGTTCACGCAGCGTTGGCCTCTCCTTCTGCACCATACTCTGTTCACGCATGCACGCTGCCATTCACTTCCTTGTTTAGCGCTCCTAAAGGCTCGTCTCTACTAATCTAGGGAGCTCTCCGTGGTTTTGACCAGATGGGTATACTTCCGTCTTCATTTCTGACTTCAACATGCCTCTGGTTTAAAAATATCAACGCTTCTAGAGACTCTCGTAATGATCGCAAGGTAAGCAAGCAACATTATGCCTGCCTCCCGGTGTGAAGTGTCCTTGAGCAAGACTGAACCGTTAATTTCTGTTAACTTGTTGTGCAACTACACAATAAATAATATATATATATAGCGCTGGACTATTTCAGTTTGTTGACCCTAGATGCAACATTAAGAAAAAAAAAAACTGCCACTTACGTCTTGTCCACTTTCCCGGCATAGACGTGTCCTTTGTGGATCAGTGTGTCTGTGGAGGCGTCCTCGGTGCGGTTGTAGTAGAGAGCCATCTCTCCCATCAGCACAGACAGCTTGTACAGCTCCCCCCACGGCTGCACCACGAAGTAGCCCGGGTGAAGAGCCACAGACACGTACACGTCCAGGTTCTGACCCGCCTACAACAGCAATGAATGGATGGACATAACGATGAGGAAGCATCAAGATAATATTTATATGGCGGGGCATTTTCACTGGTCTCACTACCTTCCTGGACTACAATTCCCATAATTCTTTGGTGCACTGCTCCTCCTTGTGGATAGGGGGAGAGCTGTCTTACTGAGACAACATGTAGTCCAGGAAGGAAGTGAGCCCAGTGTCCATGACATCAGAGACAACAGGCTCACTGCTACAATCTAAAATATCTAAAACCACATATTACACACATAAAGACCCCCAGGAAAGTGTTCTAAAGCTTCTAAACGTCATTAACATATTTTTTTTTGCAAAAAGGGTGTCCCTTTAACCCATTCTGACCGGGCACCCATTTTGGTGTTGGCATCATGTTATGCTTTAGCTATTTAAAAATAGCAGATCTACAAGCTCATATCGCGCCACCGAGTGGCGCGATACGAGCTTGTAGGTCTGCTATTTTTGAAAAATCGAAGTACGACTGACATTTTTATAGAATCTGATCTCAGGTCAGAATGGGTTAATCAGACCAGTGTGTGTCCAGTGGAAACCTCGTATGAATCTGATCTCAGGTCAGAATGGGTTAAGCCACAGTACTGTACTTCTACACCCAACACATCATGTGGAAATGACATAACTGCAGTGCATAGCCTCTGCAGAGGTGTTGTGCTGTATTCATGCACCATTCATTTTCAATGGAAGCCAGCGAACGGCAGACGTTTGGAGCTGCTACAAAATCTACAATCCAATTTGAGCTGGCTTCAACTGCAGCTACAAAATGACCACGTGTTGTTTAACCATCTTCTCTCTGCACACAATTCCTGTTTGTAATTAATGGGGAAACAAATGTACACGATCCAGTTCCTTGATATCGTTATTGGCTCGTCAGGACACATGCATAAATCAGTGTGAACACACCATTATGTGGTGGTGCTTTTTATATTGTTACTGCGGGCAGAAACCTCTTATCTTCATATTCAAATGTTTTGGAGTTTTATTTTGTAAATGAATGCCCTACTTGATCATGCATCACACAAAAGCATCAAAAGCAGTATTTTTTTTTACTTGAATGGTGAAAAGTAACAGTTTTGGACACCCACCCGGGGAGCCTCCAGTGGAGGGGGCAGGGACAGTGGCTCCTCTACAGCAGTGGGGGTCTTGGCAGGGCTGACCACTTCAAGCTGGTCCCGATGGGATGAGCTGATGGGTCTCAGGGCTGGTCTGCTCAACCTCTCCACTACAGTCGAGTCATCATCACCTATAAGGAGTATGAACAGCCTGTGAGTCATCCTTGCACACGTCTTTAATTCTGGCCCAGTTATTATAATAAGCTACCATGTGTTGTCCAGAGGTGAATAAACTGTTCAACGTGAATGACAAGACATCAAAATTATACTATAGGAAAGTCAATTGTATGCATTACTAAATGTGACAAAACTTCCCTGTTATGTAGTAGCTTGAAATTAACAATCATTTGAAGTATCAGAAAAGACACATTTGGGTTACGCTCTAGTGGGCCAGAAGCCATCCTGCACGTAACCGATTGTCATTCAAACAACAATGAATTGGGCCTTGGCTACTGGTAAACCTGGTAAAGTGTAAAGCATATACGGTAAATAAATCCGGGTTAAAATCGGACCAGAGGCTCTCTTTGCTGCATATCATCCCCACTATATCTCCCGCTTTCTATCACAGTAAAGCAGAAATACAAAGAAATAATCTCTAAAAAAAAAAAAAATAGTCATTTCAATGATTTGGTTTCAGACCATTTGAAAAAGAGTACTTTTAGTATAGCAAATAATTAACTTAAAACTGAAACCTAAAACAATCAAACTTTACGCACTGAAAAACGTCCAACGTATTATGAAATGTAAAGAGGGATCACGGCCATAAGTTCAGCGATGAACAGGCTGGTGGGCTGAGATGGAACACACACAGGCTCTGGATCTAAGCTCTACCAAAGACTGACTGACACTGCTTTCAGAGGAAGACTGGTGCATCTTAACCACTTGAATGGGGGGGTATTTTAGGCAAAGAAGCGGTCCAAGTGAGTTTCACCAAGACCGTGTTTTTAGTAGTTAAGCACTTAGCCGTACTAGAGTCCAGACGCTGGTTGGGGCTGCCGACTTCCACAAGGTTGTTGTTCTGCTCCGTGAGTCGTAGCCACAGTTCTGACTGGGCCAGCTGATGGTTGAAGCTCTCGTCCCGCTGACCTCCAGAAGAGTTGGGGAAAAGGTAGATGTGGACCAGCCTGTCCTCTTTCACCTGGTCTAACTGCACAATCTGAGAACAATGGGGAGGTTCAATTTGTGATGATTTTGTTAATGGGTAAAGTTGATCAGAGTTGCACTCTTTCCTGTAATACCAAATCTCTTCATGGGAAAAACTACAAGTTCCCCACAGAATGGGGGGAGGGGGGGGGGACACACGACGACGACGACGATTTGATAGGGTTTAAGTGTTTAAAAACCAACCCGACTGACCGTAGAAATGTCATTCTTCATTTAAGCATCAACATCTATATTCAAACATTGCATTTGTGGATACATTTTGGGATTATGTAAACTACAGATGATTACTACACCGTGAATGGGATTGCGCCTGGGAACAGGATTCACGGTTCAATCCCTGCCAAAGGCCGCCTGTCAAAATGCCCTTGAGCAAGTCACTGATGAGCCCATAACTGATAAATAGGATGATGCCTTGCGTGCTCCTTCCATTATAAATCTTTGTTAAAGGGCTACAATGTGCATGCATGATACGGTTTGTGGTGTGTGTGTGTGTGTGTACCTTCATGCTACAGTTGGTGGTGTATAGTATAGCTTCTCTCAGCCAAAGAACGGTCTCAGGATTCCCTACTGGGCCAGTCAAGTCAGCCAGACAGCATTTAATAGCCTGGGGGAGGGGAGAGAGAGAGCATAATGTGGCTTTATATACCGTAGTTTCACAATCTTACATCAAGTTTACAATTTTCTAAATATTAAGCTCTGCTGCGTGTGCATAAGGATGCCGCTGAGGTCTGTTGGACGAAACGACTTTGCAATGGTGATTTTTATTTATTTAAACTCTCCAGTGATATTTTAAAATATCACATTTTGCCACACATTTATAACAAGAATTGGATTCATTTCACAACAATTTGTTTCATGAAAATAAATAAATGTTCAATGTTTATCGGGTTCAACATCCCATGTGTGTCCTAGCTCTCAGCCAAAACACTGACAGGCAGACGCATGGATGGACCGGACCACTCCTTACAGCTAAAACTCTGTGATGAAGTCACCCGAGCACCTTCTGGCTGGAAGACATCTTCACCTGTATTAAAGCGCACGTCGTACACGCATGCAACTGACCTGTGGTGGTATGACGGTGAGATCATTGAGGAAGGGTGTGGGGATTTCTCTGAGCTCAGTCACCGACACAGAGGCTGGTATACCCAGATCAATGAACACGATGTCCATCACTCTGTTGCCATGGATGTTGGTGATCTAACACACACACACACACACACAAACAGTCTGATTGAGTACCGAGGGAGTTTTCCTCTGCAGGTTCTCTTTTATTATAATTCTTCCACGATGTGTGGAGGAGATACTAGATGTTCTTACCTCTGCTCTGGACCACTTGTCTTTGTAGCGGGACAGGCAGAGCTTGCCATAGTAAGACCTGGAAACCAGAGACTCTGACGTCACCTGAAAACAAACACCCAGCATATATCAGGACTCTGATGTTAACCTGAAAACAGAAATCGTCCATTGGCGATTTTGGGCCAGATGATGGGTGATAGGAAAATATTGGTCACCCAACCTTAAATCAAACAATTGTCAAAACCCACATCAAAACTGTTGTGGGAAGAAGGCAAGATTGTTTTAACCTGACGCTGCCAGATGAGGGCGGTATTGGGTAACCATGTTCCCCAACACAGCAATCATCTGGGATCTCTCAGGCAGTTGAGCTGACAAAAATCCGTTCCGTACCGGACCAATCAGCGTGAGCTAAGGGCGGGATATGTGCGAAACCGGACGTGAAGCTATATAGACACGTCAATATGATTGGTTGTGTTTGCACGCCCACACGGTGATAGACAGACGGTCCCATCCAATCATCTACCAAGTATCTTGAAAAAAAGGAACAGCCCGTCATCGAATTTGCTTCCGCGATCCCAGATCCCAATAAGCTGTGAAACAAATTTGTGTAGCAAGCTTCTTGGATCTGGCAGCGTCAGGTTAAGATTGTTTAGGACCGTCACAAAACGATATGCTTTAGCTATTGAAAACGCACCCATTTTGGTGTCGGCATCATGTTATGCTTTAGCTATTGAAAACGCACCCATTTTGGTGTTGGCATCATGTTATGCTTTAGCTATTGAAAACGCACCCATTTTGGTGTCGGCATCATGTTATGCTTTAGCTATTGAAAACGCACCCATTTTGGTGTTGGCATCATGTTATGCTTTAGCTATTGAAAACGCACCCATTTTGGTGTTGGCATCATGTTCTGCTTTAGCTATTGAAAACGCACCCATTTTGGTGTCAGCATCATGTTATGCTTTAGCTATTGAAAACGCACCCATTTTGGTGTCAGCATCATGTTATGCTTTAGCTATTGAAAACGCACCCATTTTGGTGTCGGCATCATGTTATGCTTTAGCTATTGGAAAACGCACCCATTTTGGTGTCAGCATCATGTTATGCTTTAGCTATTGAAAACGCACCCATTTTGGTGTTGGCATCATGTTATGCTTTAGATATTGGAAAACGCACCCATTTTGGTGTCGGCATCATGTTATGCTTTAGCTATTGAAAACGCACCCATTTTGGTGTCGGCATCATGTTATGCTTTAGCTATTGAAAACGCACCCATTTTGGTGTTGGCATCATGTTATGCTTTAGATATTGGAAAACGCACCCATTTTGGTGTCAGCATCATGTTATGCTTTAGCTATTGGAAAACGCACCCATTTTGGTGTTGGCATCATGTTATGCTTTAGATATTGGAAAACGCACCCATTTTGGTGTCGGCATCATGTTATGCTTTAGCTATTGGAAACGCACCCATTTTGGTGTCAGCATCATGTTATGCTTTAGCTATTGAAAACGCACCCATTTTGGTGTCAGCATCATGTTATGCTTTAGCTATTGAAAACGCACCCATTTTGGTGTCGGCATCATGTTATGCTTTAGCTATTGGAAAACGCACCCATTTTGGTGTCAGCATCATGTTATGCTTTAGCTATTGAAAACGCACCCATTTTGGTGTTGGCATCATGTTATGCTTTAGATATTGGAAAACGCACCCATTTTGGTGTCGGCATCATGTTATGCTTTAGCTATTGAAAACGCACCCATTTTGGTGTCGGCATCATGTTATGCTTTAGCTATTGAAAACGCACCCATTTTGGTGTTGGCATCATGTTATGCTTTAGATATTGGAAAACGCACCCATTTTGGTGTCAGCATCATGTTATGCTTTAGCTATTGGAAAACGCACCCATTTTGGTGTTGGCATCATGTTATGCTTTAGATATTGGAAAACGCACCCATTTTGGTGTCGGCATCATGTTATGCTTTAGCTATTGGAAACGCACCCATTTTGGTGTCAGCATCATGTTATGCTTTAGCTATTGAAAACGCACCCATTTTGGTGTTGGCATCATGTTATGCTTTAGCTATTGAAAACGCACCCATTTTGGTGTCAGCATCATGTTATGCTTTAGCTATTGAAAACGCACCCATTTTGGTGTTGGCATCATGTTCTGCTTTAGCTATTGAAAACGCACCCATTTTGGTGTTGGCATCATGTTATGCTTTAGCTATTGAAAACGCACCCATTTTGGTGTCAGCATCATGTTATGCTTTAGCTATTGAAAAATAGCAGATCTACAAGCTCATAGCGCGCCACCGAGTGGCGCGATACGAGCTTGTAGGTCTGCTATTTTTGAAAGAATTGAAGAGCGACTGACATTTTTAGAATCTGATCTCAGGTCAGAATGGGTTCATCAGACCAGTGTGTGTCCAGTGGAAACCTCGTATGAATATGATCTCAGGTCAGAATGGGTTAATAGAATGCATGTATTATTTATCTTTGTCTGAAAATGTAGTAAGACATCTGAAGAGTAAAGTGTAAACATTGTCTCCAGTCTCGGTTTGTTTTAACCTCCTGACTTTACTACTAAGAACAGGCTAAACAGGATGAGGCCTCAAGGCTGGAGCGCACGCACACACACACACACACGCACGCATACACACGACCAAATGTCTCTAAAACATGATGTCACCGAAGACTAAATGATCCTAGGCTACCTCGCACTTGTTTAACAAACCAGTTAAGAATGGGGTGAAAACATTGCAAATTATGCACACTTGATCCTGCAAAGGTATGGGCTACTAAGCCCAAGTATTTTTTATTTATGTATTATTATTATTATTATTATTATTATTATTATGTACGGTAATAACATATTAATCCATTCTGAACGGGAACCCATTTTGGTGTTAGCATCATGTTATGCTTTAGCTATTGAAAAATAGCAGATCTACAAGCTTGTAGCGCGCCACCGAGTGGCGCGCTACGAGCTTGTAGGTCTGCTATTTTTGAAAAATCGAAGAGCAACTGACATTTCTAGAATCTGATCTCAGGTCAGAATGGGTTCATCAGACCAGTGTGTGTGTCCAGTGGAAACCTCGTATGAATCTGATCTCAGGTCAGAATGGGTTCATCAGACCAGTGTGTGTCCAGTGGAATCCTCGTATGAATCTGATCTCAGGTCAGAATGGGTTCATCAGACCAGTGTGTGTCCAGTGGAAACCTCGTATGAATCTGATCTCAGGTCAGAATGGTTTAAAGAAATAACCATAAAAAGTAGGAGAAAGAAATGTTGAAAATAGCCGATCTACAACGTCTCGACACGTCACGCAGCGACGGGTTATTGGAGCCTTTTTCTAATTGGCTCCTTATCTCTTGCACACCCTGGCTGCCCCCCCCACTTTGAAAAGCATCAGTGTGGCGTTTATATACAGCAGTCAGTCAAATAAGTGAACCAGGACCTACGGTACATTTGATAGACTAATGCTGATCAATGATTTAGTGCTAAAGCCTACATTTTATTAACCCATTCTGACCTGAGATCAGATTCTAAAAATGTCTTCTACATCCTGACAGTTTTCTGAAAAAGCTATGTTTCTATGTCAGTCGCTCTTCGATTTTTCAAAAAAGTAGCAGACCTACAAGCTCATAGCGCGCCACTCGGTGGCGCGCTATGAGCTTGTAGTATTTTTCAATAGCTAAAGCAGAACGTAATGCTAACACCAAAAGGGGTGCCCGCGCAAAATGGGTTAAAACACAATCCATGCCAGTACATTACAATAGAAACGCAGACCAGGTGCCAGCGTTTCTATTGACGTCCTGGCACAGGGGGTTATAGTGCTCAAAACGTAACCTGACGTTCCTTGGCTTGGCTTGGCTTGGCTTAATGCAATTACGATCCAAGACACATCTTTTGCGCCAATCAAGTAAAGCTATGGAAAACTGAACCGTAAAAGTATTATGCCGATACCAAATACCTCATTCATTCGGGGAAATATTGGGGCACAATTAACACCATCGGGGCCCATGACCGTCAAGTTCAAGTGCACGGTCATGTGCCCCGAGACGGAGATTGATAATCTCAAATTAGTGCTATATGAAAACTGATGGCATCGCTCTACAGCCTAGAGGCGCTTGCTGACGATGGGCACATTTTATTAATGGATTAAATAGGGCCGGGCCCTCAAGGTGTTTTAACACATCCCAACCTAAAAGAAATACGGTGAAACTTGAATAATTAATAAAATGCTGTTGAACTGAAAACTACGGAGCCCCTGAATGGCCATGCATTCAAAATATATTTTATCTTGTACGTACGAGATAATATCTTGTACGGACGAGATATTATCTTGTACGTACAAGATAAAATATATTTTGAATTCATGGCCATTCACGGGCTCCGTAGTAAACTGGTTGTGAATGGTGCATAATTTCACACCATGGTTTAAAATAAAAACAAAAACAAAACATTCCAAATTACCATTAAAGGGATCCACATGACAAATGACAGACCTTGGAGGATGCTGAACCTTCCCCAGGGGAGCGCTGCTCCAGATATCCTCCCAGCTCATGGTGGAGCTCCGTGAGGCCCGTAGCGGAGAGGCCATACTGGGCGGAGAGAGGCGACGCCTCCCCGGGCGTCTGGCCGCTCAGGCCAGGGTGGGAGTGCAGGAGGTGGGCCGCCTGACCCTGTGCTTGTGCTTGTTGAAGCCTGTGTTTCTGGACCTCCGCGTAGAGGCTGTCTCGCTGCTTCTTGGACATTCGACCAAACTTCACCGCTGTACAGGAGAGGAGAGCAGAGAAGCTACGTTACAGTCAGGAGTACTTTATCAGGAGTACTTTATCAGGAGTACTTTATCAGGAGTACTTTATCAACCAACAAGACAAAGAGTGTCTTGAGTGCTGCTATTGTGCATGTTGGCTCACTGGAAACCCTCTGCTACACCAGTGGGTCTCAAAGTGTCCTTGAGTGGTTTCCAAATGGGTATGGTACCTCTAAGAGTTATGGGGGCCCTTGAATTTAAAAAGGTTTGAGAACCACCATACACTAAATGAGCCAACGTGCACCATAGCAGCAGACAGACAGACAGACAGATAGCAGACCTACAAGCTCGTAGCGCGCCACTCGGTGGCGCGCTACGAGCTTGTAAGTCTGCTATTTAAAAAAAAATCTCACACACACACACACACACACACACACACAGACAGACAGACAGACAGACAGATAGCAGACCTACAAGCTCATATGGCGCCACTCGGTGGCGCGCTACGAGCTTGTAAGTCTGCTATTAAAAAAAGAATCACACACACACACACACACACACACAGACAGACAGACAGCAGACCTACAAGCTCGTATCGCGCCACTCAGTGGCGCGATACGAGCTTGTAGATCGGCTATTGAAAAATAGCCGATCTACAAGCTCGTAGCGCGCCACCGAGTGGCGCGATACGAGCTTGTAGGTCTGCTATTTTTGAAAGAATCGAAGAACGTCTGACATTTCTACAATCTGATCTCAGGTCAGAATGGGTTCATCAGACCAGTGTGTGTGTCCCAGTGGAAACCTCGTATGAATCTGATCTCAGGTCAGAATGATTTAAAAAACAAATTCACAATCCATCGTTTTCTCTGATGAGCTTTTTTACAACCGCTGCTCTCCTTGTTAATTACAGTATGAAAACAACTCTACCTCCTCTGTGACACAGCAGTGTAGTATTGACAGTAGAACATGTGGAATGCAGCCAGGCTAGCCTGCTCACACATTAACCTGGTCTAATTGTTGCACAGTTATTTAATAAATCATTCAGTGCATTTATATCTGTGTTTGTTACATTTTGTTTTACAAAGTTGGGAAAGTAATGTTTAAGTCAAGCCTTGATGTTGCCTTACACAAAATAATGATTCCAGACTCCACACAGTGAGGCATACAGCTTAACCCATTCTGACCTGAGATCAGATTCTAAAAATGTCCTCTACATCCTGACAGTTTCATTAATTACCCATTCTGACCTGAGAGCTACAATGGGGAACCCCTTTTGTTGTGCTTTAGCTATTGAAAAATCTTTTTAAAAAATCAAACAGACAGACCTGTGAGATGCATTATCCTACAGACAGACAGACAGACAGACAGACAGACAGACAGACAGACAGTCTCCTCTCATCCCACTAACCTCACTGAGCTAGCGTTAGCATTAGCGTTAGCATGTCAAGACAAAGCAGACAGTCACTGTCACTGCATTCCGTGGAGACATTCAGTTGCTTCTCCAAACATGATGACTGTCCTCTCTGATTGTTGTGTAAACTCTCTGGAGACACAGCCTGTGCATGCAGGTTTGTGCAATGCAGACTAGAGAATATAAGACACAGTTTATCTGAATCACTGCTTTGCTACAGCCACCCTCCTCTTATGGAGCAACAACATCCTCTCTGGTGTTCACTTCCTGCCGGTCCGTCAGCAGCACACTCCCCCTGTTCCAGACACAATGTTAACCCCATGAGTGCTTTCTTTTAAAACAAGACAAAACAAACTCCTAAAAAATGAGTTATGAAGTAACAAAAACGTTTTTAAACAGAAAACATGAAACCAAAAAATATTATATACCCAACCGGGTTACACAGACACAGAGAGGGGGGGGGCTAGAGAAAGCAATATGAGATATTTTATAATAATAATAATAATAATAATAAATTGTATTTATAACGCACTTTACATTTGAAACAAATCTCAAAGTGCTACAGGCAGAAAATTACCTTGTGATTAGCAGACAGCCAAAAGTAAAACATAAAACATAAATTTGTTTTGGCCATCCAATTATTTAACATCTAATATGAATACACGGTTTTCTGAAAAGTCTTGTTTTCAAATAATTGCAATGCATACAATTGAATAAAGAATAGCCTACTATATGTGCATGCATGCGTCTGTCTGTCTGTCTGTCTGTCTGTCTGTCTGTCTGTCTGTGTGTGTGTGTGTGTGTGTGTGTGTGTGTGTGTGCGTGTGTGTGTGTGTGTTTTTCAAAAATAGCAGACCTACAAGCTCGTAGCGCGCCACTCGCACTATGAGCTTGTAGATCTGCTATTTTTTTTTAAAGGTACCTCTCTAGACTCACTTTCTTACGCTGAATCAGAATATTGCAATGACGAGACTGTCTGACCTCAGGAAAGTGGTGAAAAAGGGCGCCAAAGTTTGTATGGGCCCTTAATATCCAGTAGCTTAGAAGCCTTAGAGAGGTTAGACAAATAACGAAACATTTTCTTTCAACGGGACAAATTCCATTAAATCCAGCTGGAAAAAGTGAGTCAGAAAAAGTGGTGTTTGAAAAATAAATAAATTATTTGAGCTTTTGGGGCTGAAAAAACGTGTCTCTTTTGATTTTGTGGATAGTTAGAAGTGCCGTAGAGCTTAGAGACCCCTTCCATTGGATTCGGCATGCTTCAAACATTCAGAAACAGTATTGTTTGTGGAAACAGGATTTTTTCTGAATATGTTATTGATTTTAGAGCTGGGAGGCCGCATACGAAGCCTGTCTAAGGCCACACCTTGACCCTAGACCTTAGGAGTGTCTTTGAGCGACGGGAGTGGGTTCCCCAGATTCAGCTTCACCTTCTGAACAAAAGTATGTCTTGTTTGAAACAAAACGACTTTGGGAAAGGGCCTAAAGGTGGCGCTAACGGTTAAACTACAGGGAGTGTTGTGCATTTTCTTTTTAAAATACCTTTCTAGACTCACTTTTTCCCGCTGAATCCGAATATATCAACGACGAGACTGTCTGACGTTGGGAAAGTGGTGAAAAAGGGCGCCAAAGTTTGTAAAAATGGCACCAATGCATCCAAAAAGAAGATATTTCCTATTATTTTTTCTAATCAAGGGGCATGTATTCCCACTTACTTTTTTGCCCCGATTCCAATGGTGGTGGTCTCATCTCTCTACGACGTCAGGAAGTGGGTGTAAACGGCTACTTCCTGTCCCCAGCCCCCCGAAACCTTCTGGAAAAAACCGAGACCATTTTCGGACTCAGCACGACGAGCCGAACACGCCGATATGTGTTTCCCAGCACAGGGACTTACGGTTATCTTAATTGGCTAGTTAATTGGTTAGTTTTCAACGCGCGATAGCTCGAGAACGATAAGTCCGTCAGCCAAGTAATTTACATGGGCGTGTTCAGTTTTTCGAGATCTTCGCTCTGATATGTCCGCCATTGTCGTGCGACACCCGTAGCAAAAGTTTTCCAACTATCATGTGTAAAGCGGAAGCCTTATAGACATGGTGAAGCTGACAGTGTATTGAAGGGGGAATTGAAATTTTAAAATTTGAGAACCACACATCCGTGCGCGGGGAGACACATATCAGCACGTTCGTCTAATCGATAGCTACGCGTGGATGCAAGGCACGCCCATTTTCGACGTTTGTGGGAGGAGCTATCGCGCCTCAAAGTGTAACCCTAGGGTTAGGAATTACACGACCGTGTGTGGAGAACCACATATGAACCACATATCAGATTGTTCGTCTTGACAAGCTATATAACATACTAAAAGATGGGCCCGTAATATATAAGGGTTTTTGACTTATAAGCGTTAAAGTGGTTAGACAAATAACAAAACATTTTTTTTCAATGGGACCAATTCCATTAGATCCAGCTGGAAAAAGTGAGTCGGAAAAAGTGGTGTTTGAAAAATTATTTAATTAATTGAGCTTTTGGGGCTAAAAAAACGTGTCTCTTTTGATTTGGCGGAGAGTTGGCAATGTCGTAGGGCTACGAAACCCATTCCATTGGATTCGGCATGCTTCAAACATTCAGAAACAGTCTTGTTTGTAGAGACAGGATTTTATCTGAATATTTTATAGATTTTTAAAAGCACAAGGCCCGAAACGAAGCCTTTCAAAGGTCAACCCTTGACCCTAGACCCTAGGAGTGTCTTTGAGCAACGGGAGCGGGTTCCCCAGACTCACTTTTTTGCCCCGATTGCAACGGTGGTGGTCCCGTCTCTCTAGGACGTCAGGAAGTGGGTGTAATAGCTTACTTCCTGTCCCCAGCAACCCTCCCCCTTCCCTGCCTGGCCCCTCCTCTTCCCCCTGCCTGGCCCCTCCCCCTTCCTGGCCCCTCCCCCTCCCCCCGCCTGGCCCCTCCCCCTTCCCTGCCTGGCCCCTCCCCCTTGCCTGGCCCCTCCCCCTTCCCTGCCTGTGCGTGCGTGCGTGCGTGCCTGGCCCCTCCCCCTTCCCTGCCTGGCCCCTCCCCCCCGCCTGGCCCCTCCCCCTTCCCTGCCTGGCCCCTCCCCCTTGCCTGGCCCCTCCCCCTTCCCTGCCTGTGCGTGCGTGCGTGCGTGCGTGCGTGCGTGCGTGCCTGGCCCCTCCCCCTTCCCTGCCTGGCCCCTCCCCCCCCCGCCTGGCCCCTCCCCCTTCCCTGCCTGGCCCCTCCCCCTTGCCTGGCCCCTCCCCCTTCCCTGCCTGCCCCTCCCCCTTCCCTGCCTGGCCCCCACCTTGCCTGGCCCCTCCCCCTTGCCTGGCCCCTCCCCCTTCCCTGCCTGCCCCCCGCCCCCTGGTCCCTCCCCCTTCCCTGCCTGGCCCCTCCCCCTCCCCCTGCCTGGCCCCTCCCCCTGCCTGGCCCCTCCTCCTGCCTGGCCCCTCCCCTTCCTACTCTCCCCCTGCCTGGCCCCTCCCCTTGCCTGGCCCCTCCCCCTGCCTGGCCCCTCCTCCTGCCTGGCCCCTCCCCTTCCTACTCTCCCCCTGCCTGGCCCCTCCCCCTGTCTGGCCCCTCCCCCTCCCCCTTCTGGCCCCTCCCCCTCCCCTGCCTGGCCCCTCCCCTTCCCCCTGTCTGGCCCCTCCCCCTCCCCCTTCCTGGCCCCTCCCCCTTCCTGGCCCCTCCCCCTCCCCATGTCTGGCCCCTCCCCTTCCCCTTGCCTGGCCCCTCCCCTTCCTACTCTCCCCCTGTCTGGCCCCTCCCCCTTCTGGCCCCTCCCCCTCCCCCTTCTGGCCCCTCCCCCTCCCCTGCCTGGCCCCTCCCCTTCCCCCTGTCTGGCCCCTCCCCCTCCCCCTTCTGGCCCCTCCCCCTCCCCTGCCTGGCCCCTCCCCTTCCCCCTGTCTGGCCCCTCCCCCTCCCCCTTCCTGGCCCCTCCCCCTTCCTGGCCCCTCCCCCTCCCCATGTCTGGCCCCTCCCCTTCCCCTTGCCTGGCCCCTCCCCTTCCTACTCTCCCCCTGTCTGGCCCCTCCCCCTTCTGGCCCCTCCCCCTCCCCCTTCTGGCCCCTCCCCCTCCCCTGCCTGGCCCCTCCCCTTCCCCCTGTCTGGCCCCTCCCCCTCCCCCTTCCTGGCCCCTCCCCCTTCCTGGCCCCTCCCCCTCCCCATGTCTGACCCCTCCCCTTCCTACTCTCCCCCTGTCTGGCCCCTCCCCCTTCTGGCCCCTCCCCCTCCCCCTTCCTGGCCCCTCCCCCTCCCCCCGCCTGGCCCCTCCCCTTCCCTGCCTGGCCCCTCCCCCTTGCCTGGCCCCTCCCCCTTCCCTGCCTGGCCCCTCCCCCTTCTCTGCCTGGCCCCTCCCCCTGCGTGCGTGCTTGGCCCCTCCCCCTTCCCTGCCTGCCCCTCCCCCTTCCCTGCCTGGCCCCTCCCCCTTGCCTGCCTGCCCCTCCCCCCTTCCCTGCCTGGCCCCTCCCCCTTGCCTGGCCCCTCCCCCTTCCCTGCCTGCCCCTCCCCCTTCCCTGCCTGGCCCCTCCCCCTACCTGGCCCCTCCCCCTTTCCTGCCTGGCCCCTCCCCCTCCCCCTGCCTGGCCCCTCCCCCTGCCTGGCCCCTCCTCCTGCCTGGCCCCTCCCCTTCCTACTCTCCCCCTGCCTGGCCCCTCCCCTTGCCTGGCCCCTCCCCCTGCCTGGCCCCTCCTCCTGCCTGGCCCCTCCCCTTCCTACTCTCCCCCTGCCTGGCCCCTCCCCCTGTCTGGCCCCTCCCCCTCCCCCTTCTGGCCCCTCCCCCTCCCCTGCCTGGCCCCTCCCCTTCCCCCTGTCTGGCCCCTCCCCCTCCCCCTTCCTGGCCCCTCCCCCTTCCTGGCCCCTCCCCCTCCCCATGTCTGGCCCCTCCCCTTCCCCTTGCCTGGCCCCTCCCCTTCCTACTCTCCCCCTGTCTGGCCCCTCCCCCTTCTGGCCCCTCCCCCTCCCCCTTCTGGCCCCTCCCCCTCCCCTGCCTGGCCCCTCCCCTTCCCCCTGTCTGGCCCCTCCCCCTCCCCCTTCTGGCCCCTCCCCCTCCCCTGCCTGGCCCCTCCCCTTCCCCCTGTCTGGCCCCTCCCCCTCCCCCTTCCTGGCCCCTCCCCCTTCCTGGCCCCTCCCCCTCCCCATGTCTGACCCCTCCCCTTCCTACTCTCCCCCTGTCTGGCCCCTCCCCCTTCTGGCCCCTCCCCCTCCCCCTGCCTGGCCCCTCCCCTTCCCCCTGCCTGGCCCCTCCCCTCCCCCTTCTGGCCCCTCCCCCTCCCCTGCCTGGCCCCTCCCCCTTCCTGGCCCCTCCCCCTCCCCCTGCCTGGCCCCTCCCCTTCCCCCTGCCTGGCCCCTCCCCTCCCCCTTCTGGCCCCTCCCCCTCCCCTGCCTGGCCCCTCCCCCTTCCTGGCCCCTCCCCCTCCCCCTGCCTGGCCCCTCCCCTTCCCCCTGCCTGGCCCCTCCCCCTCCCCCTCCCCCTTCCTGGCCCCTCCCCCTGTCTGGCCCCTCCCCCTTCCTTAGCATTAGCTTGTTAGCATTAGCTTGTTAGCACGAGCTTGTTAGCATTAGCTTGTTAGCATGTTAGCATTATCTTGTTAGCATTAGCTTGTTAGCATGAGCTTGTTAGCGTTAGCTTGTTAGCATGTTAGCATTATCTTGTTAGCATTAGCTTGTTAGCATTAGCTTGTTAGCATTAGCTTGTTAGCATGAGCTTGTTAGCATGTTAGCATTAGCTTGTTAGCATTAGCTTGTTAGCATTAGCTGGTTAGCATGTTAGCTTGTTAGCATGTTAGCATTAGCTTGTTAGCATTAGCTTGTTAGCATGAGCTTGTTAGCGTTAGCTTGTTAGCATGTTAGCATTAACTTGTTAGCATTAGCTTGTTAGCATTAGCTTGTTAGCATGAGCTTGTTAGCATTAGCTTGTTAGCATGTTAGCATTAGCTTGTTAGCATTAGCTTGTTAGCATGAGCTTGTTAGCGTTAGCTTGTTAGCATGTTAGCATTAGCTTGTTAGCATTAGCTTGTTAGCATTAGCTTGTTAGCATGAGCTTGTTAGCGTTAGCTTGTTAGCATGTTAGCATTAGCTTGTTAGCATTAGCTTGTTAGCATTAGCTGGTTAGCATGTTAGCTTGTTAGCATTAGCTTGTTAGCATTAGCTTGTTAGCATGTTAGCATTAGCTTGTTAGCATTAGCTTGTTAGCATGAGCTTGTTAGCGTTAGCTTGTTAGCATGTTAGCATTAGCTTGTTAGCATTAGCTTGTTAGCATTAGCTGGTTAGCATGAGCTTGTTAGCATTAGCTTGTTAGCATGTTAGCATTAGCTTGTTAGCATTAGCTTGTTAGCATGAGCTTGTTAGCGTTAGCTTGTTAGCATGTTAGCATTAGCTTGTTAGCATTAGCTTGTTAGCATTAGCTTGTTAGCATGAGCTTGTTAGCGTTAGCTTGTTAGCATGTTAGCTTGTTAGCTCGTTAGCATTAGCTCGTTAGCATTAGTTTGTTAGCATTAGCTTGTTAGCATTAGCTTGTTAGCATTAGCTTGTTAGCATGAGCTTGTTAGCGTTAGCTTGTTAGCATGTTAGCTTGTTAGCTCGTTAGCATTAGCTCGTTAGCATTAGCTTGTTAGCATTAGCTGGTTAGCATGTTAGCTTGTTAGCATGTTAGCATTAGCTTGTTAGCATTAGCTGGTTAGCTCGTTAGCATGTTAGCATGTTAGCATTTGCTTGTTAGCATGTTAGCATTAGCTTGTTAGCATTAGCTTGTTAGCATTAGCTTGTTAGCATGAGCTTGTTAGCGTTAGCTTGTTAGCATGTTAGCTTGTTAGCTCGTTAGCATTAGCTCGTTAGCATTAGTTTGTTAGCATTAGCTTGTTAGCATTAGCTTGTTAGCATTAGCTTGTTAGCATGAGCTTGTTAGCGTTAGCTTGTTAGCATGTTAGCTTGTTAGCTCGTTAGCATTAGCTCGTTAGCATTAGCTTGTTAGCATTAGCTGGTTAGCATGTTAGCTTGTTAGCATGTTAGCATTAGCTTGTTAGCATTAGCTGGTTAGCTCGTTAGCATGTTAGCATGTTAGCATTTGCTTGTTAGCATGTTAGCATGTTAGCTTGTTAGCTCGTTAGCATTAGCTTGTTAGCATGAGCTTGTTAGCATTAGCTTGTTAGCATTAGCTGGTTAGCATGTTAGCTTGTTAGCATGTTAGCATTAGCTTGTTAGCATTAGCTGGTTAGCTCGTTAGCATGTTAGCATGTTAGCATTTGCTTGTTAGCATGTTAGCATGTTAGCTTGTTAGCTCGTTAGCATTAGCTTGTTAGCATGAGCTTGTTAGCATTAGCTTGTTAGCATGTTAGCATTAGCTTGTTAGCATTAGCTTGTTAGCATTAGCTTGTTAGCATTAGCTTGTTAGCATTAGCTGGTTAGCATGTTAGCTTGTTAGCATGTCAGCATTAGCTTGTTAGCATTAGCTGGTTAGCTCGTTAGCATGTTAGCATGTTAGCATTTGCTTGTTAGCATGTTAGCATGTTAGCTTGTTAGCTCGTTAGCATTAGCTCGTTAGCATTAGCTTGTTAGCATTAGCTTGTTAGCATTAGCTTGTTAGCATTAGCTTTTTAGCATTAGCTGGTTAGCATGTTAGCTTGTTAGCATTAGCTTGTTAGCATTAGCTTGTTAGCTCTTTAGCATGTTAGCATGTTAGCATTTGCTTGTTAGCATGTTAGCATGTTAGCTTGTTAGCTCGTTAGCATTAGCTCGTTAGCATTAGCTTGTTAGCATGAGCTTGTTAGCATTAGCTTGTTAGCATGTTAGCATTAGCTTGTTAGCATGTTAGCATTAGCTTGTTAGCATTAGCTTGTTAGCATTAGCTGGTTAGCATGTTAGCTTGTTAGCATGTTAGCATTAGCTTGTTAGCATTAGCTGGTTAGCTCGTTAGCATGTTAGCATGTTAGCATTAGCTTGTTAGCATGTTAGCATTAGCTTG
This sequence comes from Protomyctophum parallelum, assembly GCF_964188405.1. Classification (NCBI taxonomy): domain Eukaryota; kingdom Metazoa; phylum Chordata; class Actinopteri; order Myctophiformes; family Myctophidae; genus Protomyctophum; species Protomyctophum parallelum. The sequence continues at coordinate 3,251,723 of NC_139702.1, read as the reverse complement.
TTAGCATTAGCTGGTTAGCATGTTAGCTTGTTAGCATGTTAGCATTAGCTTGTTAGCATTAGCTGGTTAGCTCGTTAGCATGTTAGCATGTTAGCATTAGCTTGTTAGCATGTTAGCATTAGCTTGTTAGCATTAGCTTGTTAGCATTAGCTTGTTAGTATTAGCTTGTTAGCATTAGCTTGTTAGCATTAGCTTGTTAGCATTAGCTGGTTAGCATGTTAGCTTGTTAGCATGTCAGCATTAGCTTGTTAGCATTAGCTGGTTAGCTCGTTAGCATGTTAGCATGTTAGCATTTGCTTGTTAGCATGTTAGCATGTTAGCTTGTTAACAAGCTAACATGCTAACAAGCTAATGCTAACATGCTAATGCTAACATGCTAACAAGCTAACGCTAACAAGCTCATGCTAACAAGCTAATGCTAACAAGCTAATGCTAACAAGCTAATGCTAACAAGCTAATGCTAACATGCTAACAAGCTAATGCTAACAAGCTAATGCTAACAAGCTAACATGCTAACCAGCTAATGCTAACAAGCTAATGCTAACAAGCTAATGCTAACATGCTAACAAGCTAACGCTAACAAGCTCATGCTAACAAGCTAATGCTAACAAGCTAATGCTAACATGCTAACAAGCTAATGCTAACAAGCTCATGCTAACAAGCTAATGCTAACGAGCTAATGCTAACGAGCTAACAAGCTAACATGCTAACATGCTAACAAGCTAATGCTAACATGCTAACAAGCTAATGCTAACAAGCTCATGCTAACAAGCTAATGCTAACGAGCTAATGCTAACGAGCTAACAAGCTAACATGCTAACATGCTAACAAGCTAATGCTAACATGCTAACAAGCTAACATGCTAACCAGCTAATGCTAACAAGCTAATGCTAACAAGCTAATGCTAACATGCTAACAAGCTCATGCTAACAAGCTAATGCTAACAAGCTAATGCTAACAAGCTAATGCTAACATGCTAACAAGCTAATGCTAACAAGCTCATGCTAACAAGCTAATGCTAACAAGCTAATGCTAAGGAAGGGGGAGGGGCCAGACAGGGGGAGGGGCCAGAAGGGGGAGGGGGAGGGGCCAGGAAGGGGGAGGGGGAGGGGCCAGGCAGGGGGAAGGGGAGGGGCCAGGCAGGGGGAGGGGGAGGGGCCAGGAAGGGGGAGGGGCCAGGCAGGGGAGGGGGAGGGGCCAGAAGGGGGAGGGGGAGGGGCCAGGCAGGGGGAAGCAGGCAGGGGGAAGGGGAGGGGCCAGGTAGGGGGAGGGGGAGGGGCCAGACAGGGGGAGAGTAGGAAGGGGAGGGGTCAGACATGGGGAGGGGGAGGGGCCAGGAAGGGGGAGGGGCCAGGAAGGGGGAGGGGGAGGGGCCAGACAGGGGGAAGGGGAGGGGCCAGGCAGGGGAGGGGGAGGGGCCAGAAGGGGGAGGGGAGGGGCCAGAAGGGGGAGAGTAGGAAGGGGAGGGGCCAGGCAAGGGGAAGGGGAGGGGCCAGACATGGGGAGGGGGAGGGGCCAGGAAGGGGGAGGGGCCAGGAAGGGGGAGGGGGAGGGGCCAGACAGGGGGAAGGGGAGGGGCCAGAAGGGGGAGGGGAGGGGCCAGAAGGGGGAGGGGGAGGGGCCAGACAGGGGGAGGGGGAGGGGCCAGAAGGGGGAGGGGGAGGGGCCAGACAGGGGGAGGGGGAGGGGCCAGACAGGGGGAGGGGGAGGGGCCAGACAGGGGGAGGGGCCAGGAAGGGGGAGGGGCCAGGCAGGGGAGGGGGAGGGGCCAGAAGGGGGAGGGGGAGGGGCCAGGCAGGGGGAAGGGGAGGGGCCAGGCAGGGGGAGGGGGAGGGGCCAGAAGGGGGAGGGGGAGGGGCCAGAGGGGGGAGGGGCCAGACAGGGGGAGAGTAGGAAGGGGAGGGGCCAGGCAAGGGGAAGGGGAGGGGCCAGACATGGGGAGGGGGAGGGGCCAGGAAGGGGGAGGGGCCAGGAAGGGGGAGGGGGAGGGGCCAGACAGGGGGAAGGGGAGGGGCCAGGCAGGGGAGGGGGAGGGGCCAGAAGGGGGAGGGGAGGGGCCAGAAGGGGGAGAGTAGGAAGGGGAGGGGCCAGGCAAGGGGAAGGGGAGGGGCCAGACATGGGGAGGGGGAGGGGCCAGGAAGGGGGAGGGGCCAGGAAGGGGGAGGGGGAGGGGCCAGACAGGGGGAAGGGGAGGGGCCAGAAGGGGGAGGGGAGGGGCCAGAAGGGGGAGGGGGAGGGGCCAGACAGGGGGAGGGGGAGGGGCCAGAAGGGGGAGGGGGAGGGGCCAGACAGGGGGAGGGGGAGGGGCCAGACAGGGGGAGGGGGAGGGGCCAGACAGGGGGAGGGGGAGGGGCCAGGAAGGGGGAGGGGCCAGGCAGGGGAGGGGGAGGGGCCAGAAGGGGGAGGGGGAGGGGCCAGGCAGGGGGAAGGGGAGGGGCCAGGCAGGGGGAGGGGGAGGGGCCAGAAGGGGGAGGGGGAGGGGCCAGAGGGGGGAGGGGCCAGACAGGGGGAGAGTAGGAAGGGGAGGGGCCAGGCAAGGGGAAGGGGAGGGGCCAGACATGGGGAGGGGGAGGGGCCAGGAAGGGGGAGGGGCCAGGAAGGGGGAGGGGGAGGGGCCAGACAGGGGGAAGGGGAGGGGCCAGAAGGGGGAGGGGGAGGGGCCAGAAGGGGGAGGGGGAGGGGCCAGACAGGGGGAGGGGGAGGGGCCAGAAGGGGGAGGGGGAGGGGCCAGACAGGGGGAGGGGGAGGGGCCAGACAGGGGGAGGGGGAGGGGCCAGACAGGGGGAGGGGGAGGGGCCAGGAAGGGGGAGTGGCCAGGCAGGGGAGGGGGAGGGGCCAGAAGGGGGAGGGGGAGGGGCCAGGCAGGGGGAAGGGGAGGGGCCAGGCAGGGGGAGGGGGAGGGGCCAGAAGGGGGAGGGGGAGGGGCCAGAGGGGGGAGGGGCCAGACAGGGGGAGAGTAGGAAGGGGAGGGGCCAGGCAAGGGGAAGGGGAGGGGCCAGACATGGGGAGGGGGAGGGGCCAGGAAGGGGGAGGGGCCAGAAGGGGGAGGGGGAGGGGCCAGAAGGGGGAGGGGGAGGGGCCAGGCAGGGGGAAGGGGAGGGGCCAGGCAGGGGGAGGGGGAGGGGCCAGAAGGGGGAGGGGGAGGGGCCAGAGGGGGGAGGGGCCAGACAGGGGGAGAGTAGGAAGGGGAGGGGCCAGGCAAGGGGAAGGGGAGGGGCCAGACATGGGGAGGGGGAGGGGACAGGAAGGGGGAGGGGCCAGAAGGGGGAGGGGGAGGGGCCAGGCAGGGGGAAGGGGAGGGGCCAGGCAGGGGGAGGGGGAGGGGCCAGAAGGGGGAGGGGGAGGGGCCAGAGGGGGGAGGGGCCAGACAGGGGGAGAGTAGGAAGGGGAGGGGCCAGGCAAGGGGAAGGGGAGGGGCCAGACATGGGGAAGGGGAGGGGCCAGGCAGGGGGAGGGGGAGGGGCCAGGCAGGGGGAAGGGGAGGGGCCAGGCAGGGGGAGGGGGAGGGGCCAGAAGGGGGAGGGGGAGGGGCCAGGAAGGGGGAGGGGCCAGGCAGGGGGAGGGGCCAACAAGCTAACATGCTAACAAGCTAATGCTAACATGCTAACAAGCTAATGCTAACATGCTAATGCTAACAAGCTAATGCTAACAAGCTAATGCTAACAAGCTAACATGCTAACAAGCTAATGGGGGGGCATCCTTTTGTCCGACAACTCATAGGCCCGACGGGGCAATGCTCCGAGGTGCGCTGCGGGGCTAACAAGCTAAAGGTAACAAGTTAATGCTAACATGCTAACAAGCTATGCTAACAAGCTAATGCTAACATGCTAACAAGCTAACGCTAACAAGGTAATGCTAACAAGCTAATGCTAACAAGCTAATGCTAACAAGCTAATGCTAACGAGCTAACATGCTAACAAGCAAATGCTAACATGCTAACGAGCTAACATGCTAACGAGCTAACCAGCTAATGCTAACAAGCTAATGCTAACATGCTAACAAGCTAACATGCTAACCAGCTAATGCTAACAAGCTAATGCTAACAAGCTAATGCTAACATGCTAACAAGCTAACATGCTAACAAGCTAATGCTAACATGCTAATGCATGCTAACAAGCTAACGCTAACAAGGTAATGCTAACAAGCTAATGCTAACAAGCTAATGCTAACGAGCTAATGCTAACAAGCTAATGCTAACGAGCTAATGCTAACGAGCTAACAAGCTAACATGCTAACATGCTAACAAGCAAATGCTAACATGCTAACATGCTAACGAGCTAACCAGCTAATGCTAACAAGCTAATGCTAACATGCTAACAAGCTAACATGCTAACCAGCTCATGCTAACAAGCTAACATGCTAACAAGCTAATGCTAACAAGCTAATGCTAACGAGCTAATGCTAACAAGCTAATGCTAACAAGGTAATGCTAACATGCTAACAAGCTAATGCTAACAAGCTCATGCTAACAAGCTAATGCTAACATGCTAACATGCTAACGAGCTAACATGCTAACCAGCTAATGCTAACAAGCTAATGCTAACAAGCTAATGCTAACAAGCTAACAAGCTAATGCTAACATGCTAATGCTAACAAGCTAATGCTAACAAGCTAATGCTAACAAGCTAACATGCTAACAAGCTAATGGGGGGGCATCCTTTTGTCCGACAACTCATAGGCCCGACGGGGCAATGCTCCGAGGTGCGCTGCGGGGCTAACAAGCTAAAGGTAACAAGTTAATGCTAACATGCTAACAAGCTATGCTAACAAGCTAATGCTAACATGCTAACAAGCTAACGCTAACAAGGTAATGCTAACAAGCTAATGCTAACAAGCTAATGCTAACAAGCTAATGCT